>NC_058121.1:21271184-21574342 GCF_914725855.1 Thunnus albacares | reverse complement strand
ACAGGAAATAAGTTAGTGTTTTCTTCAGCCAAGGGGGCTCACCCTTGATATCCCTGTATATCTTTGTTTTTCTTTCATGTGATAAGGTCGTCCTCTGGCCTACAAGCTGTTGTTCTTGCCCTAAATGTCATCAGTCATAGTAGCGTTTAGCACTCCCTTCACATTAATAACAGCACTTATTTATTTAAACCCTTATTGCTTTGACAACCACAATGAAAGCGTGTAGACGTGCATGTATGTGTGTGGATGTGTGAGAGGATAACATGAAAGTATGGAAGCCTGTTTTTGCCATGAAAAGAAAAACAAAATAGACAAAAAAAACTTTGCATGATAGAAATACAAATAATTATGATAAGTTAAAATAATGAGATGTTATGTCAGATGTCATGCTGACAGTAAATAAGAAGTTTGATTTAAATCAAACTTATGAGAAAAGTCAAAATTGTAAATTATAAATCAAATTGTAATAGTCAAAATTATGAGACATTTATATAAAATTATAAGGTAGTAAGTTTTCACTCACTAAATCAAAATTATAAGAAAAAAAAGTGATACTAAGTCAAAATTACGATAGTCAAAATGATGTGATACTAAGTCAAAATTGTAACTTATTAAGTAAAATGATGGGATAAATTTATGAGATACTAAGTCAAAATTATGAGATACTAAATTACTATGCCAAACTTATAGTCATAGGTTTCATCATTCCACACTTTTTATGTATTTTTGTCCCATTTCTTGGCAGAAATGAGCTTCTATAACAGAGAGATGTTCTTGAATAATTGAGATATTGCAGTTACTTTGCGATGCCAGACATTATATTCACCTACAGTGACTTACTATTCCAAGTATGATGCCATTGGATATGTGCATTTTCTATAGTCTTTTAACTTGTAGGATACCATATGTGTGAGTTCAGACAGCGTTTTGTCCATGATGGAGCCAAATGTTTAAAGTTTAATGTGAGATGCTGAGAATGAAGGTTTTATACAGTACAGTCATATATCTCAAGGTTCCATACAAAAAAACCTCATGACAGTTGGAGGGCTGTTTAAAGAAAATTCATCCTGATATAAATCTTGAACAGTTTTACTGAGAGAAACGTGTCAGAACACACTCTGAAACTCTCACCCCTATCAGCCAGTAGACTCAAACAAACACACCACAAGCAACCTCCCTGCACAAACACTTGAATTGTTATCACTAATATTTCTTCATTTGTGTTTACCCTGGCAGAGGGCCAGACCGGTCTTATTCATCAATCAAGCAAACAGGAAATACTTCCAGCATACTCAAACTTTGTCTCAACATCAGCACGACGCAGCTCACGTTGTTGCTGATGACAGCGGAAATCCACACTTCAGTCCTCACGTTTGGCCTTGATAGGGCTAAATCCAGCCATTCACAAAGGCTTGAAATCTTGTCAAGAGTGCCAGTGAAGCTCCTCGTGGATGATTAAAACAAGATGATGTCAATGTATTTTATTTTATTTTTCCGATGCAGCTGCATCCTGATCCAACATTGAGACACAAGATGAGACAGGGATCTCTCTGACTGCTAGCCTGGCTAATCCGCTCCGACAGCTGTGCGATGACACCAGGAATTAGTCGTTGCTCATGCAAATAGAGTGCATATGCTAATACTGGAGCTAATTGGTGGAAAGAGGAGGGGTGGGGGATGTGAGAAGGCATGTCAGTTAGAAGTTAGCTGGACGGAGACGTGCGCCCGCTCTGCTCTCAGCAGTCTGAGAGGTTTCCAGCAGCCCTCATTACACATGTGGAGTAGAGTGAGGACTGAGATAATACCATTCAGTTTTGACTAATACAGATGGCAAATTTGTTGAGTCCTTACGTCACTGCCACTTTGAGCATATTTGAATCTCTCCCACTTTGCATACTAGATATGATGAATACATTGACATTTTTAATGGTAATACACTCAGTGAATACCATGATAATGAATGAACTAGTGAGGCAATAGCTCCCATTAGCAGCACTAAACTACACTTATCACAGTACGGAGCAATATTCAGGGGTATTATGGCTTTTTAACAACAATTGTCATGGAAGCCGTTTTTGTGGAAAAGGTGAAACACATAAATACAGAACAAGCTGCCACTAAACAAGTTGTGCCATAAAATAGCTTCCTCACTGCTGCAGAAATGCAAAGTTAGTAAAATACTATCTGTAAAAAAAGGCTCCAACTGAGTTTAACTGTTGTATAGTTAGAGGTCACTGGAGTTCACTGATTTTCAAAAGGTAAGTGCTGCTTTCTTTCCCCTTCAGTCATTTCACTGATTCTTACCTCATCATATCTGGCCAACCATATTTCTGTCTGTGTTCCTTGAATCAATCAGTTGTTGGATGATGCTTTTTGAATATCTTCGTGTTCCTGTCCTGTCAGACCCCATCACCGCCATGATCTCCAGGCCTTCATTTAGTGAACATGCCACATGTTGATGATGCCAAAGTCTTTCTGTGTTGCTAACTCAATAAATGTTGAGTTATTATCTCCGTATTGAACTAATTCCTTTGGTAAAACCATGACAGTCAAGGGTACTGTGGCCCCCAAGCCAGCTGTACTCCAGACCACCAGCCACTCAGCCGGTGCAGCCGATCAAAGGACAAACCTTCTTGGCAGTGTCTTGCTTCCTGGGTTCACGTTTCCAGTTAACCAAACTGGTTGTAATTAGGATGTCTGCCTCGGGATAAAGAAAAGAGAGCGAGAACTAAATAGGAAAATGATCTGATCCCGGCTGGAACAGAGTTTGCATGTGATCTCGCACACATATAAATACACAAATATATGCATGCTTGTTTTATGAGTCTCTCACTGACGCACGCACGCATGGACACACACACAAACACACACACATACATAGAGAAAATCAGTAAGCCTCTCTTCTACCAAAGTCTCCAGCCAGACCACCCAGACCTCGATCCTCTGGAGGCCTGGCCCGGGCCGCTCTGACTGGCTGGTCGGTCGGCCGCGGAGCAGCGTTAGGGGTCAGAGTTGAAGTCAGAGTTGTATTCCTGGCAACTGAGGCAGTGTTGACTGGCAGAGAGGAAACACCAATAGGCCAGGCTCCAACCCTCGCCCCTCAGGGATTGTAGGGGTCAAGGACTACATCCAGTCTGGCTCCATTGGACATCAATGAATGCACACCGTCAGCACAGTGTGTCTGAGATCCTGTGCATTTCTCTCAGTGTCATTATTTGACAAGTCGGTAAGAAATGACTTTAAGTGCATTACCAGACATCGATGACGCAAACCTATATTCGTTACAGTCATGCCATTTTAACATGGCCAGAAACAACAACACAAATACAAACACACAATAAGTGATGAAAGAGAAAAAGATTTTAAAAAGAAATCACGGGTTGTCACCTCTACAACTTTGCAGTGCTGATTTATTTTATTTCCACCAAACCATTTGTCACATGAAGCACTTCTCAACTCTGCCAAAGTGCTATTTGCTGCCTTTTTATTTTCTTTCCTTTTTGTTTTTAAACTTCAACTCCTGAACATTTGATGGACTGGACTTGAAGAGTCCCTTGAAGAAAAACACCAAAAAAACAGATTCACTGATTGTAGGGAACCTTCCTCCTTTGCAAATTGTGTGCTGTGCAGTTGTGCAGGAGCCATAATCATGTTGCTGTACATCATGTGCCATGTGTACTTAACTTTCTTGAAACATCTATGCTTGTCTGCAGTGTGACTTGTGTGGCACTTTGTAGCTACCCATTAATTTCATGCACAGATTCAAAATAACTATCAGTGATGTGTAGTAACTTTAAAATGTGGCCACTGGCACAATGTCCTCCTGCTACTAAACTGCTGAAACCTAAAGCTGACTTTGAAAAGAAATACACAGTTAGTTCTCTCATTAGTACTATTGTACACACTGTTCTGTATTTTTTTAGTCCAAAGAGCATTTGGACAGTAAAACAATGACAAGAAACTTAATGCGCTATTTTACATGTCTGTTTAATTCCAATTCAAATTAATTGAGAGAGTATTTTAGTCTGTGCACAGAAGGTCAGCTACACAACCAAAAATGTGAAAATGAGTCTATCAGTAAGCATAAAAATCAACATACAGGAAGAATAAATTTTCAATAATAAATACATTATGAATAAACATTTTCTTGGGTATAAACTGAGTAATAATTTTGAGTAAATTCCTTTGGAAATCAGCAACTGCTCATAACCTCAACTGAACAACTAAACTCTGCCTTACAATTTTGGCTTTATTACTTTCCAGGAAAGTAATAAAACGTGGCTAAGAAGATTATGTGATAGAATTAAAAAAATCACTAAATGGACCATACACTGAGATTTTTAAAATTCGATTTCAATTTCAGTCTCAAACTTTTTCATTTTTCATCATAATTTTTAAAACATGGTAACTGGGCAAACTTCATCTGCTGAGGAAGATTGCTCGGTATAATCAAAAGCCCCAGAAAAGCTACTAAATGGACCTTGCCATGAGATTGTTATGGCAATAAAAACAGAGACACCATGCCTTTTTGTACATTTATTACCATATATTGCAAATTTGACACTAAACAGGTTGGACTTTTTGACAACCTTAATCAGAAATCCTAGTGAATGTCGTTGCTGAACATTGCTCGAATAACAACAGTAACTGGTGGATCAGAGTGCATAAATGTATATTATATTTTAAGCAGAATGTTAGAATTGGTAATATTATTGTGGAGCTATGCAGGTATTATATGCTGTGTGATGTTCATTATTTTAATACCAGAAAATGTGTAGCCTGTATCAAATGAATCAAATGCATTGAGATTTATTGTTATTCTAAAGAGAATGAAGAGAGAGACTTGAGAAGAGCCTCATAAAAAATGACTGTTTTCCATCATGACTAGCACACTGCGAGTCTATGCATTTTTAATGTCTCAACCAGGAATAATAATGTAACTGTAAATCCCACAAAGTATTATGGTGTCATCACACATATAAGAACTGACTATGATATGTAAATATTTCAGTGATTAGAGGGCGAGTGCCATGGAATTTCCTAGAAAGAAAGAAAATATATAAAAAATAATAATAAAAAAAAATTATGTCCACACATCCTCTAAGTGGGAGCACATATTTGATTAAAAGTCCAGTCCATATTCAAATGAGTTCATTATGGAGCCTCAGTCACGAACAGTCTCCACATACCACAGATTATAATAGGCGGTTGCTAAAATTGGGATGTAAATCTCATTATTGGAGTGTATTCGAGAACATATCAGTCTTCCTTTTCTGGTGTAGAAATCACGCTCGCAGCGGCACCCTGGGACAGCCTGGTCATGTAAATCGCTGAGTGTTTTAAGTATGTACATATTTTAACATGTTAATCTATCTGACAGACCAAACATAATGCTGACAAGGCCTTCTCCCCTCGGTGCTCTCTAGGCCAAGCCTAATAGCATGCACACTTTGCTCTGTCAAAGACAAAACATAAATAAATCATTTAATTCATTAATATTCAGGCGAGACCTTGTCTATTTTACACAACATTGTCTGAAGTGTTACAAATCTGCGTTAACCCCGCTCCCCTGTCTCATGTGTTCTTCAATACTGTCAGTGTTCCAGCCGCTATAGGTGCCAAAACTCTGAACGAAAACTTAGCAAATGTGTCTTTATTCTGCTTCTCTGATCTCAGTGGCACTCCCAGGGGAGCCAATGTAGTTTCTGGCTAAACAACACTTGTTTTTGTGCTTTTCAGTTCCATCCACAGAAAGTGTTCCATCTGCACTGGTTGTCAGGTAACTGTGTCGACACATCTGCGGCTGGTTTAGGAGCAGTGCAGCTGTGACCTCTGGTTTGATGTGCAAAAAGAAAACATCTAATATGGCATTCGCCATCTGCAGGCGAGCGGGGAGAGGGGAAGGGTGGGGAGGCGGGAGGAAAGACAGGGTGGAAGAGTGGGAGACAGAGAGGGAGAGAGGCATTTAGAAATCCCTGTGGTTTGTTCTCCCTGTCACTAGCTGCAATGGGAGGGAAAACACTGTGTTTGTTTTGCACTCATGCATTGGCTGCCTCCACTTTCTCTTCTTTGGAATGGAAGCTTAGACAAGACAAACAAGACCTTGTATCTGTTTCACTGATATTGAATGACAGATCTTGTATTTGTTTAATGTCTCTGGAATATGGGAACTCTTTCTAATACACAACTGTTGCATATAATCATGAAATAAACTTCATTTAAAACAAATGTACTGTATCAGAATCGACTTGCCCGAGTAAGATTCCAATTCATTACAAATTGAGTGACTACAGATTGTTTCTACTTCTCTTGATAACATAATCGATGACTTTTTTGGTATCTCTAGATTAGGGAGACATTTTCTTATTGCAAACATAATGTATGAGATGTTGAACAAACAGATATGACACATCGGTGGCTTAAAAGATGATTTTTAAAAATCTCTTATCTCCAGTGGAATGTATCTAAAGCATGTGAACCCGCTGCACTAACTTTATGTATGTGTGGAATGTACGCATTTGTTTTGGATTCAAAATGAGCAGAGACCAGGTCTGAGCCGTCGGCCCCTTGGATGTATTGGCTGCCCGCTGGGCCTCCTACGTGTTTGCATTTAGCCGCATGAGAGTTGATCTGGAGGGGGCTGACAGGTAGGCTGATGAGAGTCCCTGTGGTACTGCCTCGTACATAGCAATGGGATTAACACACCGGCAGAAATGTGTGTGTGAGTGTGTGTGTGTGTGTGTGTGTGTGTGTGTGTTGTTGTGTGCGTCTGTGTTTTAGGTGGAGGGGAGGACGGAGGGTAGGATTTGGTGGGTTGAGCTGAGACCAGACACCCTGTGGTGCTGGCGTCAGACTGGTACCGAGTTTCTAACACACACACACACACATACTCACACACACGCACCACAAGGTGAAAGCTAAATACAAGCCCAAGTCGTTATCTCTCCCCAGTGTTGGTCAACAGCAGAGCCATGTGTTCTGGCTCCACATATTTTAGTATAAATGAAGTGTAGAAGACAAATCCAGATTTTGGGGAATACAGTCAAAGCTCATTTGTACAAACCACAATTTTTGACCTGGGCAGGCTAATGGCTGGCTAAACTGCTTTTGCACATGTGCAAAAATAATATTCTATTAACATCATATGTTAACGTCTCCTTTCAGCTCACAAATTAGCTGGAAGGATTGCTTATAAAAAGTACATAAAAAAGTTTATTTGAAAGCAAGGTCTGCTATATCAATGGTGAGGTTGGGTTTACATGTAAAGTCCAACTGAAATAAAAATTTTGCAATTAAATCAGTATAAATACCTCCTTGGTGTTCGTTTTGACTTATTTTTCTACCGTGAATGCACATTAGTGTTCTCCAGGTGGCATTAATTTTTTGTACCAACTGTGCAATTTCCGTAATGGTAATTTGATTGGTGCAATATGTGTAGGTGGGCACTAAAAAATAATTTGTTATATCACTTCAATTCCACTGGACACACAGGCAGTTAACCAGGTGGACTGATGTTGCTGCTGTTTTGCTCCTATCTGGGATTAGGGCACCTGGGATCCCTATGTTACCCAGCGACTCTGTATATCGTTTACTCCATGACGTGATTCAAATATCAGAGTAACAGAGCGCTGAGGTTGTTGCTGAGTTTTGACAGTCTGGTCATTTGCTATTATCACAACTGAATGCATGAAAGGGAATTTTTTTTAAGATTGCTTTTTTGACTTTATTTGACAGTCAGAGAAGACAGACAGGAAGAGAATGGTACGACATGCAACAAAAGTCCCCCGTCTGGGAGTCTAACTGTGGATGTTGAGGTTATGTGGTGTGTGCCTGAACCATTCTCCCTCCTTTAATGTAGGATGAATGCGACTGATTGTGCAGGAGCTGCCAATGATTGAGCAGGTTTTGAAAAAACATGAACGAAGAGTAACCTTGAATGGGAATCAGTGAAAATGTTAGCAAGAGAGTTAGCCTTGCTTGCTAGCTTGCACTTTCCCAGCATAATACAAGTTTAAAGCATCCCTCCAAAATGTTGAAAGTTGTAAAGGGACTAACAATTTAAACTGACAATGGTACATAACCAATGTTATATATAGGCTATGCTTGTTGACACAACCTAGCTAGTAAGGCCATGACAAAGAGGGAGAGGCAGTTTCCGCTACTATGTCCAAAAATGTTTATTTTCCTCTTTTGAAAAACAGAATAGCTGCAGTATCATTATAGTTCACGTTTCCTTGCTCAAAAAGAAAAGAGAATTCACATTTCAGTTCTACTTTAAAAACACACTCTACTGGTGGTGATACAACTATCCCTCTTTGTAAGTATTGAAAAAGACACACAGACTGCTGCTTGCAATTTCTCCAAGCAACATAAAGAAAAGCACACCTTGATGGTTCCCTTAACATTAAAATGTGTTCTACAGAGGTAAAATGTTGAAATCCATTGCTGGGAAATAGTGTCTCTCTGTTGTGTATTTGAGTCATGGTGTTGTCCCACCTCAGAGACTGTTAAGACAGTTTGTGTGGGTGTTGACATTAGGAAATGAAACTCCATGACTTGGCATTAAACACTCAGCACAAATAGAAGTAAAAGAAATGAGATAACCTGAGAACCAAAGAAAATATTGCACAAATCTGGGACACATGAGACGATGACTCCTTATGTGTCAGCTAAGAGGAGGACTTGATAGTGGCTTTTACAGAAACATGACATGTTAATTTATATTCTATTTTATTCTATTCTCTGACCCCTAATCAAGAAGCCAGTTTTATCCGTAGTGCTGATGCTAAGTGAATATGTTGAGATGCTAAATTAGCTGTCACCAGTAATCATAATACGCTCAGAGGCCCTTTGATCACAGGTTTTGTTCTTTCTAATAATTAGTCAGTGACTAACTGAACCTTCTGAACTTGTCTCCGTGCTTTGTATACGAGCTCACAACCATGTGACTCACCGTCTGGAGGACTGTGCTGTTTGCGTAAATGGGAAAGAAATACTTAATGAAATGGGATTAAACTGGGGTGTATTTTGAGCTCACCACTGGCGCTTGTCCAGTGGTGACGTACACTAGACTGTACGAGACTTTTGACTTCTCTGTCTTGGACTAGGATTAAAGGTAGCCCATTAAGAGAGAAAGGCTCAGGCCAGCCTCCCTGCCAAAGCTTCCTAGCTTCCACAGCGAGGGCAGAGCACTGAAGTCTCCACTCTCTCAGGATAAGGCGGTTAATTAAGAAAACTGACCGAACTCCAGATTCCCATCAGTTAGACCACACCACACGCTATTTCTTCTCCAAGTTTAATAGAGAATGACCGCTGGACATCTTCCTAAATTGGTGAGGTCATACTGTGAAATGTAGAGAGAACAAGGTGAAATGTACATCTTTCTACCGCTTGGAACAGCTGGAAACTTTGTACACAGCAGTAGCTTCTTTGTCTTGTTACGTGCATGCTTCCAATAGCGGCGACCTTACAGGCTTACTCAATTATTTATTCATTTTCTATACCATTTTCATCTTTTCAGGGTCATAACTGACTCAATCAGATCCTTGCAGATATTGAACAAAGACAGAATGATACCATGGAAACAGATACAGATAGACGGATAGTCATTCTGATCTAATCTACTCTGACTGATCTGACTTGCAAGTGTTTTGACTGTGGGAAGAACATTGACAGGTGCAGTGGAAATGCAGGCCTATAATTTCTTTAATTCTATAATTTACTTATAAAATTTATTTTAAATACTTTAGGATTGGATCTGAAGGCAAATATCAATTTACCCCATTAATAAGTGAAGGCTGACAGAGTTACTGCTTATTTTAATACTTTAATTTGGCTCAAAATGACTCAAACACGAATAAATGTTCTGTGTTGCACTTCGAGACTAGATGTACTTTACTGTTGATCCACACGCTGTTAACAGTTAACACCATTTCTGTGAGACTGCCACCTGTTTGTGTTCTGTTATGTCGCATGGGCTTATGTTGTGGTATTAAATACTGTTAGAATTCAAAAATAGAAATGTAATTTCTGGTAAGTTTATTGGACTTAATTTCAGCACCATGCACTGTTGAAATGCGAGGCACAAACATGATTTTGACACCTTTCATTTAGTGGGGGAAGTATCAGATGTAAGAAGGTAATACTGTATTCATTGGTATTTACACACACCTTGAATTTATTTTGTTACCTACAGTAGATTAAAATATAAGTATAGCATAAAGTCAAAACTTAATATGTTCAAAAGTGTAAAAAATTGTTGCTGGAGGGCCAGATTTGTTCCAAGGGCCACTATTTGCCTGCTGCAGCTCTAAAGGTCTGTTCAGACTTACACTTGCTTTAGTTCCACGAATTTGACCCCTGCGTTGTTTTGCAATACCTGTCAACATGTACAGTGCCGACGCACTGACTTCCTGTATTCACAGTTCAGCCTCTGATCTGAAAACTCATCAGGAACCAACTCTTTCTGTTATTTTCCTCCAGAGCCTATTCTTTATGTTTTTCTCTGAACAATCATAAAATGGAATCATGAAGACTAGGACAAGTGTGAAAAAGTCGAAACGTTTTAACTTGTGTGGACGCAATTTTACATCCACTTATGGCTTTGCATTGCCTTGACATGCAATCGCACCATCTCTAAAATTCACTTTAAATTAAATCTGAACGCACCTTAAAAGGTCATTGTTTTGTCCAATTAAATGACCCAAAAATGTACTCCGAACAATGTATTCTCACTGGTGAGTATCTGAGAAAAACAACAGACCAACAACTACTCCGACTACCTTCTTTCTCCTGTGTTTTCATTCTTGTCTGCCATGTAACTTTGAGTCACAGTAGGAGCGCTGTATTGGTTAGCCAAAGAAAGCTCCTTGATAGATTAGGAAACGTGCTGCACACTGCAGCGCCAAGGTGAGAAAGCTCACCTCTGATAAAGGATGATAACTCATGGGATTACAGTAGAATGGAGGCAGGGATGTTGGAGTGGTGTACCTGAAAGAACCGTGACGCTGAGGATAGTGTGCTCTTCACAGAGGATGGTTTCAATCCAGGGGATATAGATGGCACTGTCAGCGTAATCCCCATCTGACGGGGCTGGCACATTATTGGTACTGAGACAATAGCAAAAATCTTTTTTCAGTTAAAGCTGCTGTACGTCCTACAAGGTAAACCTAAACTCTTTAATCGATGCATAAAGTTAACTCAATTTAATTATCAAAATCCCCCTGAACAAACACACACACACACACAAGTATTTCTGAATTGGAAGATAAGTCTAACATTTCAATAATCTTGAACAGCAAAAGGCTTTTACTGAATTTATTCAGTTTTTTGTGTATACATACATCCTATATTATACTTAGATTCAGCACATCCTTAAGATGTGCTTAAGAAACTGATCATATCGTTTGTTGACGCAAAACGTATTGGAAATATAAGGTTAGATGAGTTAATTCAAGCATCAAAGAAAGACTTGGGGATGTAGTGTTTTAGTTGCTTTTTAAAATATTATTAATGTGCTCAACAATAAGGAAGTTTGAACATATATAATTCCAGGACGACTGGACAAACTCTATGTGTTGAAGAAGATGGTCATGATATGAATGCCTAGTCTGCAAAGGTATGATCTCTATCAGCTATAACTGTAACTCAAGAAACACTACTAAATGGACCTTGTGGTTAAACTGAAGGTCAAGAATGAGCTTTCAATCTAAATGCAAGTATATTCAAATAGTATTTTCAATCTAGAAAAATGTAGAGTCAGTGCTAAAACACAAATACCCCTTATGTAGCGCATGTCGCTTATGTATTCAGTGATTAATGGTATGATTTTGTATGCATGGTGATAACAGTCAAATGTAAAAGAAGCAAAATTGCAGTGGACTGTAGACAGCTACAATCAATCAAAGCTACAGTAGAAAATGTTTCAGCCATCTAAAACAGCAGTAAACATAATGTAGTGTCATCCAACCAGGAAAAAAAGGTATTAAGAGTTCCTTGTTTGCACTGATGTTGTCAAATGTGGAAGTTAAAAACAAATTTTAAATGTTATGTTTTTAGTACCAAAGCTCTTTCAAATGCTGTCACTCCTGGCTGAGAAACAACATTTTTTTCCTCTTACAGTCATGGATCCATTTATATACCCACAGTGTCCAGTTATTTCTGTAAATATTGCTAAAAGACTCAGTCTCCTGCCCACCATGGCCCACAGCTACACGCTCCTACTCTAGTTAGGTCCATTGGGCTACTATGTTAGCATGCTAGCAAGCATGTCAGAACTAGAAAGGTTTCTTACAAGTGTGGAGACACAGTATTGCATGTAACGTCAAGGGAGTTTACAACAAGAATAAAGTTTTTTTCTTCTTGCTTGTAATGCCTTGGTGGCCTTGTTAAATAAAGACTAAACAGGGTTGTTTTATCAGTAGTTCCAGTGTAGAACATGTACAGAATTAAGATATAAATAATATAAGATATAAATGAACTCCAGTGGAAAAACGTGTACAACGTTGCCATGCTTAATTTATTTTCCAGTTGTAATGTATATCCTTGAAAGTTCTGTATTCACACATAATCATATTTCCCTTAATTGAGTGTTGAATTAGTTAGTGATGTGATGTCTGATGCCTTTTTGCTAAATCAGTAGCAGAATTACTGGAACATTTATTACCATGTTACCTGACAAATACAGCATTCAGTGTTTTTCAAGGCCACTGTATGTAAGGCAATGAATACATGATAAATACAGGTGTTACAGTATGATGCTGATCCCATTAGCATCCTAAGTCTCAAACCGGTATTGATTTGAGAAGTTAATTGTGTGGAATATAAATAATTATGATACAGTCTTGCTAAAGAGGCTAAGTTAACTATTTCACTACTCATCTTGTACTTAATTAAAATCTCCTTCTCAATATCAGGTTTCTCTCGCAATTCAGAGGACAAGGAAACAATCTGAAACATATTTGTTATCATGACCTTGAAAACTGTAAATCATGCATTGCATTATTGCATTTTACCTACAGCCATGATCCATCTTAAAAAGTTTCAAGAACTTCACCTTTGAATTTATTTAGCAGAATTGTCACCCCTGCTGGGTGATTAGTCTGAACACTGCTGTTGCCCCACTGAGATTTCTACAGATTTATGTCATTGTTGCAGGAGTGCTTCTTGGAGGAAATAAAATGATGCATTAGTGTGTCTGCTAAATTAAAAAAGGTTGTTTTTTTTACTTTGTTCTCTCTCACAGCCCTCTCACATTCAATGAAAAAAAAAACTTTACTCCTGTCATCACTTTTTAAAAAAACATATACAAAAACAAGCAGTAAAAAGCTGAATTTCAAACTGAAACTATTATTAGCATCAGTCAACGATGATATGAAACACTGACACAACAACAGACTTGAAGGAGTGGTCACCTATTTAAATTCAAGTTTGCTGCTTTTTAAAAAACGTTTTTATTCTGCATACATGCATAGTATTTGGGTGGAGGCAGAAGTTTCAAAGATGGATATCTTAAAACCTTGGCAACTAAAGCATAAAATACCCTTATTTATTTGTAATTTCAGCAAACTGGACCTGAAAGTTTCTAGTTCAACTATTTCAAGTCATCCTCAGCAAGAACTGTTAGAACAGCAACCTGTCGCTGTTTGATCATCAGCTGATAGAGATCATACCTTCACCCTTATGTGCTGCTTGAGCTCTGTGTAAGCGGGTTTCCACTGAGGTGTGGTCTCTGGATCCGGTTACAGATATCAGTAAATCGCCCTACAGTGAAACTACTACTTTAAATACCCCTATGCCCACATTCTTAACTACTTATAACAACTTCTGTCACACTATTTTCATTACTCATCCTTTCTGTGTCCCCCCCCCCCTCCTTCCTGCCTTTGTCTCTGTATTTCCTTCTCCACTTACTCTCCTACCGTCCTTCCTTTCTCTCCTTTAATGATGTTGTTTTGTCCTTTCATCTGTGTCCTCCTCTTTCTCCTGCACACACGTGGAATGCAACAAAGTACTCAAGTACTATACTTTAGAATAATTTTGGGGTTCTTGTGCTTTTACTTGAGTATTTCTTTTTATGCTGCTTGATTCTTCTACTCTAGATTTCAGTGGAAAACATTGCACTATTTAGACCACTACTTTTATCTGACAGATATAGTTACTAGTTATTTACTACAAATGTATGTTTTACATACAAATCTTATCATCAGCTTATGTGATGGCAGTATCTACAGCCACACAACTGAAGATCTGAGGTTTCACAAACTCACCCACATGTTCAGTTACTTTCATTTGCAGTCACTTGAATTACATAAAACACAATCAGTTTGTTTGGTTTAGAATTTGTTTATTAGCACTTTTAACACCACACTGGTTTCTAAGTGAAGCACACATTTAGTTTACATTGTTTTGTTATATTACTAGTTTATTTACTTAAGTTATATTAATTAGTTTCTCTTTGCCTTTGAGTTATCTGACTGCTTAGTTCTCCTTCCTGGTCTGGCAAAAGATGAGGCTGAGGGTGGAGCCTGGTTGTATGCAGAGTGTTACGGTTGTATGTGTTTCCTGTGTGGTTTGTCCTTTTTCCTCTCCTGTCTCCTGCTCCGCCCAGGTCTTCTACACCTGATCAGTCCTCAGTGAGGTGCACCTGGCCCAGGAAAGGAAGTGGTTAAATGCTCCAGGTTCCTGTTGCAGGGAGAGGCTTCTGGTTTGTGGACTGCTGCTCTTGCTGCCTCTCAGCCTGGGGATTTATTTAGTGTTTCTGTTGTCTTTTGACTGTTGTTTATAGTCTTTATTGGTGTCTCGGTTGTTTTGTATGTCCTTATTTTAATAGATCCCATGGTTTTGGTATTTTAAGAGGTGCTGATAGAGTTTTGCTTTGGGTCAATGGTGGAGTGTTCTTCGCCCCATAGGGCCGACTAAGTGTGGGGCGTAACAAGAGGCCCAAGTCAAGGACCAGACCAAGAACTCTGACAGCATGGGGGAGATCAGGGTTTCTTTATGTTTAGTTTTAGTTATTGTCTAGGGTGTCTTCCCGTGTGTGTGGTTATTGGTTTGATCAGACAGTATAAACTGTATGTTTCCCTCATGTCTCATTCTGTTAGGTCTGTTAGTTGAGTCAGCATCTTGTTTTGTTCGCCTTATTTTTCAGTTATGTGTTGTTGACGTCTTTTTAAGGGCCCAATAACTAAATAACTAATAAAATAACTAATAAAATAAAACCCCATTTTGAAATTGAAACATGTGTTTCTTTGTGCCTTGACTGCTTGGTCCATGACAGCTTATAAAATATGATTAATTGTTTCAGATTAAATTACCTTGCAGTAACAGTATGTAAAATAGTTAAAATCAGCCCCATCTGGACGTTGCAACATTACAAAGCTGCTTTCACATTAATGCATCAGTAATAATAATTATATATAATAACATGACACTGACAGGCACAATTTGGTTGCATAATAAGCACTTATACTTGTGTTCCTTTAAGTACATTTTGCTGATAATACTTCTTTACTTTTACTTACTGTAAGTACAGTTTTGAATGAGGTGTTTACTTGTAATTGAGTATTCTTAAGTATTGCTACTTTTATGATTATTTATTTATTTTACATATGTTGAGGATTGAATATTTCTTCTATGACTTCGTTACATAGTACAAACTGAATTTCCCTTTATATTAATAGAGTGAACGAACTGTATGAAAGGATAACAAATGCTTTTAAATTGGGTTGTGAGAGGTCACGATGATGATTCAAGGAGCTTGAAAATGAAATGAATCATATGTGACCATCACTACGGGAGATTTTGCTGTGACGTGTTACAGGTTCAGGCTATATGATAAAGTGAGATACAGTACTGTGATCCTCTAGCAACAGCCCCCTCATACCGAAACACATACTGTACACATTATAGCTGATGGTATGTAGCCACTGTCAAGGTAAGATCCACTAGCGTCAGTGAATGCCCTGCTTATTCAGAAAAGGCTCAGGTAAGGGGGATATAAAAGAAATAGAGAGAATTTCAAGAGCACAAACGCCACAACAAGATGGGGAAAAAAGCAATGTGAATAGAGATGAAAGATTAAGAGATATGACAAGACATGCAAAGTAAATAAACACTGTTTTAACAGTGTATTCTGCCCTTTGCTTTTTACAAGACCTGTGCTCCAGTGGGGCATTCGTCCATCATCTGCAGGTCCACAACTGCCAATAAATCCCAGACACGCTTTTCCTGCTGTCTGACACACAGTCGGAGCAGAAAGAGAGATGTTTTACAGTAAAACCACAACCGTGTAAAAGATCCCTCTGGGGGTGAAGGCTGGAACAATGCAGTCTCTTTCCTCTATGGACTTGGAAATACAGAGATCTTTACAGTGTGGCCATCATATGTGCACATGTGGAGGGTAGTTTTCAGGGGCGATAACCTCTGATGGCTCTCAGGGGGCCAGCTTGGAACCAGATGTGATGGGTTTCAGTCAATGTTACGCTACTTTTTAAAAGGAGTTGCTGCTGCTGTTGTTTTAATATCAAGAGTAGATGAAAGAACAAAGCCTGTTGATATGAACTGCTAATAAAAGACCATGTCAAATTTTTTTTTTGTCATAATCAATATTGTTCAGAAGTCTAAAACAAATGTATTTTCTGGCCAAATGGTCTGAAATCAAAGCAAACTGCAGTCACAAAACTCATCATCTCATAACTGGATGAAAAAAAAAATGTTACGATCCTCTCATATCCTTCAAGTTCAAAGTAACGAGAAACAGATATTGTGGTTCATCAAGGTCAGAGTTCAAGAAAGCTGACCTCTGCGTGTCTTTAATGTACTCCGCGGGAAGCTCTGCTAACCCAGCTGGACTTGCTGGCAGGAGTTGTCCAGTTGGCCACAGGTCACTGATGAGTATAAGTTTTACAGAAACACTTGCACTGGATGACAGAGAAAGAAAAAGTAAATATAGAGAAAGGAATGTTGGAAATTTGCTGCTGGTTTTGGATTGGAGAGAGATAACAGCTGGAACAGAATACAACATTTTCTATTCCTGCTTCGCTCCTCTCAGTGGAGAAATGATTTAGGGATTTGCCAAATGGGTCAGAGGACAGGACGGTCAAAGCTGCGGCGAGTTGAAAGAAGAGTACAAAGAGGAAGAGATGTGGTAACATTGTTTCATCTTGGATCAGAGATGACCGTTCGGCTCCTGAGCGAAAGAAAAGAGGGAAGGAGACGGGAGGGAGGCGGAGGTCAGGGCGGGGGAGTGTGTGCTGACTAAGGCATTCGAAAGGTCGTGTTATGAACTTGTTGTTAACCTCTGCATCCTGTAGGGAGGAGGACCAGGGCCTGGGAATCGTGTTGCAACGCAAAAGAGCTGCTCTTATCCAGCTATAACTCAACAGAGGACAGCTAAGTGTCATCGCTATCGAATATCCTCCACCCCCCTTCGTTTGGCGCGAACACTCCTCCCCACTTTTTCCCAAGAAGGCATTTTTTCCTCCCTTGCTGATAATATTACACTATTTAATAGACGATACACCTTCCTAATCTTTCCTTTCCTGTGATTTCCAGATGCACACAGCTGGTTTATTCACAACAACACCATCCCCATGGAGGAGTGTTTGGATATAGGCGATATAGGGATGTTGATTGGGTTAGAAGGATATGGCAGCTCGTGTCAGGCCCCTCAGGTGTTGAGACAATGGTGGTTGTTAGAATTATTACCAGACGAAATGCTAACAAGCATATCTTAGGACCTGGAGAGCTCAATAGCAATGATATTAATAACTCTGCAGCTCCATCCGGGCTGTCAATTTTCTGAGTCGTATTAGTATTGCCCCTTATTGACACTGTCGCTGCATCAAGCCCTAAATCAATAGCCCATCTACTGCACTGCATGGATTAGAAAACAAATCAAATAAGATATTCTAGGCAAGTAAAATGGTATTCAGTAGGTAAGTGCGGGATGCTCTGAAGTCCTTTTCATGTTGAGAGGCGGACACTGTAGCAATATCTGTCTGAAGCAGATGGTTGAGTAGACATCTGCTGCCATCAAACTGAAGAGTGCATCTGATATTTCCAACATCAAAAACACCTCTTCAGTGCACTTATATTCTGCCTGCCACAGGTCATATCTAGACAGGCATACACAGCATTTTCATTTCGGAGGAGAGTATCAGCCTCAGTTCTAGTCAAAACAGTATTTTTTGTCAATGCCACAGGTGCATTGTTGTAAAGCACGTACAGCATCTGAAATATCATATTTTGTGGACAGTTCATAAAAGGGGGATATTTTGCTATTTTTGTGACACACTGGTATGACTATTGTATGTCTATGGAGCAATTTGTTTTATTGTCACCAAATTTAATCGGCAGGTCAGAATTATTAGTTTGAATGATATAATTTCATTGCTTCAACAATGTTGGGGAACAGTGGAGACTTTTGGCTTCATATTTCAACAGCATTTTAAATAACTTCTCTGCAAAAATCGATGCCAACCTGAGTATTACCTCCTCGTTAAACCTGGACATAGTGCTTTCCCTGACTGTCATCTGAAAAGGTTAGTTAACTGGGGAAATTCTGGTTTCATACATCCTAGGTCATCATTCTAGTAAGGCGCAAAGATCTGGGAACACAGCACCATCACAAAGAAGTCAGATGGGGAGAGAGACTCGATGGTCAAATGATGAGAAAGATTTTAACCAAAACCCCAGATTAACAAAATATATTTGAAAAAAGAAAACTAAGGCAGACCGAACTCCTGGTTCAACTTTGACTGACTGAACTTGCTGTAGTTGTGCGCACACAGTTTTCCTGTGCAGTGCAGATTTACAACCAACATTTATTATAATAAACTAGAATTATCCTTTAAGTTTAGCTAAGTGGAATAATTGTGGTCAGGCTAAAGGTAAATCAAACAGTTTTGTTTAGGTTAGGAAAAGTTTATTCCAAGGATTAAATTACTCTTGAAAACTTGGCTGATGAATGAGTGAATGAAACTTCTTGGTTTGAAAACTGATTGCTGGATTTATCCACCCACCTACCCCCGGGCACCATTACACTAGGTCTATCAAGACGACCACCCGGGATAACAAACGCTCACTTTTTATGCACGTGGCGCACATTTTCATTTTAACTGAACGTACATTTGCTGCCCCCTCACATCCCTGAGTAATGAATGAGACACCTGAGTATACACCAGACGCCCTCTCATGTCTTTTCCTCCTTTACTGTGAGTCACCACCTCAGTTCCTATCCTCCCTACCTGTCATCATGGCTTAAAATAAAGGGAGCCGAGAGCAAGTGATAAAAGAAAACACACACAAACCTCTTGACTTAAAACATGCTCGGTGAAGCCCACGCACCATTACCGTATGGCACTCACGCATTTATCTCATCTCTCATTCTGCTTCTGTAGCTTCCCAAATTTACTGTGCCACATGCACAAGTACACGAACCCATACAGGATCCACACACCCTAATCATTCACCACCGTCTTTGCTCTGGATATGTTCAACATTTTTTACTCATCCAGGGAACCTATTTATTTCACCCTCCTTACTTAATCTGTCATCATCAGCTCACAGTAAGGGCATCTGGATTTTAAACTCTGCTGTCTTGTTAAAGGAGTACACCAACCCTTAAGTATTGTTTATCTGTAAAGCTTGGGATCTTGTGAGAGATAGATTTTTAAAAGATTTTAAAAATTAAAGTAGCAGAGGCCAAGACATCATGGGTCAATCTCCAGGAACGCTAGATCTTATATTCACCTTAAGGCAACAATGGTTCAATGCCATGCCAGGTATTTAAAATTTCAAGTCTCAGACCCAAATGAAATGATGATGATGAAATCATATCTCTAGCCCCTATCAGACATGTACCTTGTTGTGTATGTGATAGCATTTTAACATGGCTGGCCTCATGTCTGAAGACGCTGGCTAATTCTGACATGAGCTAATCTTGCTAACTGTCTAAGCAAGCTAGTTAGCTTGTAGCTAATGTAACAATGAGTCCACACAGTTTTTCTAGCATTGACTCCTGTACTACAGATGTCTGCAAACCATTATTCTTTGTGGAGCAGTTTATACTCTGACAAAGGTTAAATGAAAGGGGGTGGTGCAACACAACTAACAAGCCAAAATAGCCTCCTCTACTTTGGGTTCATGGATGTATTAAGGAGAACCGGATACCGAGTTCAAAGATGGTGACTGTTTATTCCTAAGAAAATTGCTCAATGGCGCTTGAAGCCAAAAAAGTCCACTGTGATTCTGCCATTTTTCCACAGGCTTCCTGACATCTGCGCTTTGGGACCTATAGAGTATGTGCACCAGAGTCCTTCTCCAGCTCGTCTGAGACTTCTGCTGGCTCAGCAGAAATCTGGTTGGCTCCTAGTTCACTTGAATGGGGATAAAATAATTTAATTACTTTCCCAATGTTATTGGACTGAATGGATCATATTCTGATATTAAAACAAGTCATTTTGCAGGGATTGTGATGCTCAGAAAAATTAATTCACTGTTTTACAGCCCCTTTCTTCCAATGATTGTGTGCAGGAAAAATGCTTTTTGGGCCCATATGCGTCATGCGACAGACCCGGAAGTTGTAATTAAATGGTTTGACCACCAATGTAAAATTGGCTTCACAGCCCGGCACTCTTCTTGGGGGCTTTTT
Source organism: Thunnus albacares (assembly GCF_914725855.1). Classification (NCBI taxonomy): domain Eukaryota; kingdom Metazoa; phylum Chordata; class Actinopteri; order Scombriformes; family Scombridae; genus Thunnus; species Thunnus albacares. The sequence goes on along the minus strand of NC_058121.1, from coordinate 21,553,689 downwards.
GGGGCTGTCAGGCTCTCCGTTCCCTTAAAGGTCAGCATGGTCAAGATGGCTTGCTATTGGTCAATCAAAGTTCGCAAAAGTTGAACTTGAAAGAAAATTTACTTTGCCTCCACAAATGCTCAGGTGACCATGCCTAGAAGCCATAACACATATTCACATAAAGGATACCTATGTCTGAATGATGAAAAAAAACATTACTTTAGCACACAGTTGAAGCCAACAATAGCATGTACTCCATGTCTGAAAAGCAGAAGAACTGTTTTGTTTTCACAGGATGAGGAACACTCCTCATGACAGACAAACTAATTTTATTTATAGCATCTTTGGACTGGCTTTTTATGAGAAATACTAAATATTATATGAGAAGTGGGATATGTTCTGGATGTTAGATACACCATTTACTGATTTATGCAACACAGCTCTCTTTGTTTCTTACTGGATTCCACTTTTATAGGTTCTGATTAGCTAAAAAAGTCATTATTCTTACTTTGTTGGATCTGAAGGTGTTCTGCTCATTAGGCACTTTCTGTAATGTTTTCCCGTTCTTCCCCACTTGATTCAGGGGAAGGGACATAAATTTCCTCTCCTGATCTGAGTGGTTTCGGAGGTAGAAAAAATAAGTGCTCTGTAAATTCAGCTCCTCTCTTGTTTACATTAGTATGTCAGAGGTCCTTGCGTTAAGTCAGATGGTTCCAGTGTTTCTGGGCAGGGAGTACATCACTTCAGTTTGGGTTAAGCATCCATTACCAAAAGCAGCTGGCCTTTAGGTTTGAAATTGTTTACACTCTTGCCCAAACTTATCACGAGCCCTGTGCTTCTCCATTCCCCGGAGTCCTTCACAAGCTTCCGAGGCCACTCTCACATTCATCTGTGAATTCTCTGCGGCCACTGACTCTCTACTACATATTGTGAACTGTTGAACTAATATTACAATAGCTAGAGTGCTGCACAGCTCTCTGGATGGCAATGTTGATCCATTGATCCACTACTTTGGTCCAGACTGAAATACTTCAACAACTATTGAACGGATTCCCATGATATTTTGTACAGACATTCATGGTCCCCAGAGGATGAAGCCTGCTGACTTTGGTGATCCTCTGACTTTTCATGTAGCACCACCATAAGGCTGACACTTTTGTTTTATTGAATGGATTACCGTGAAATCTGATGATTCATGTCCCCCTCAGAATGAACTGTTATAACTTTGGTGATCCCCTAACTTAAACTTAGTAAAATGTATCAATTCGTCCAGTACTTTGGTTTATAATACCTGCAAAATGAATGACTTTCCCATCAGCCTCACCTGTAATTAGTGTTTCATGCTAGTTGGAAATGTCTCCATGCTAACATGCAAAACTAAGATGTGAACATGGCAAACATAAGTCCTGCTGAACATCTTTATGTCCATAATTGTGACCATATTAGCATACTGAGGTTAGCATGTAGCTTAAAGCACTGCTGTTGAACATGGCTGTACACCCTTAGGCCAGGTTATCCTTGAAAATAACTGGTTTGTACGACTGGTTTGTAGCTGTTCCAAATGTCCACACTCAAAGAGCCTAGAGGAAAGACAAAAGCCGATCATAATAGAGAAGGGAGAGGCGCAATAATTGTTAAAATATGAGCTATATAATGGCACACATTTTCTGACAGTCTCTCCCAGATAGGCACTCATTTGTGCACATGAAAAGTTAGTTATGTAAATAATATAGAGAAAGCTTATCAGAGAGTCTGATGTCGGAAAAGTGTGTGGGAGAGAACCATTCGACAAGCACTTCTTGCAGCACATGTCAAATAAATTCAGATTCTGTGAAATGCAACTCAGTGATATAACTGAAATTAAGCTCAGCACAGTGGTATAGGAGGGGGAAAAAAAGCCCTGAAAGCACCAATTCAGTACTTATATTAAAGCCATTTACAATGTTAATATATCCTTTCACATTGAATAGGCACTGGAAAGGGCATTATGAGATTCTTCGTTTCTACATATAATATCAATAGCCTAACTCAATTAGGTTGTGCCTGATCCTAAAAACCTTTGCCAACTGTCTATGGTGGTGCAGTGATGGACAGGCATATGCAAGCACATGTTCAGGGTGACTCCATTTAAAGGCCTCCCAGGCATGATGCAGCCGTGTTATGGATTCCACCCCCCCACCTTTTCCTGAGGTAGTCATTGATTAAACTAAACTGAGTTCCCTATACATAAAAATACTGGTCAAGGCCAGTGTAGAGTAAACAGTTGAAGTAAGATAAAGTTACATGAGTGCATTCAGACACAGTGCTTCTGTCACTTGCAGCTGGCTGTGATAACAGATTAGGGAATAACAGGTCAGAGGTATGAAACAGCTATTTAATATTAAGTAATAAGGACAATTTTTCCTTTTGTTATTTCTGACTCTGGTTTTGAGTCCTATTTTTGTAACATGATAGCTGCTGTATTCTTGCCAATTTCACCCAAGGATATGGTCGAGTTGGACAACGTAGCTCAGTTTTCATCTTGTTGTGTATCATGGATGAAATAAGAGAAAGGAGAATCAAAGTCTTAAGTCTTTATATTTTTGTGAAAAGCATGTTTTTATTAGACACTAAGAAGTCTAAAGTCACTGATTAATATAATGGTATGTGAATGCTGGTGAATATAGTATCTTGGGGTGAAGGGCGACAGGCACTACTATGTACATTTTGAACTCAATAATGGCATTCATTTGATTTGACATGCTGCTCCACCCCTGAGGCCTCCAATAGGGTCTAAAATCAGAAATAGCCATCCAGGACTTATTTTGATATTTTGAGATTTCTAATATGTGATGCACTTAGTGCCTTGTCTGAATAGCTCTGACTCCTTGAGATGAGAAATTTACTTCAGGGGTCAGAGCAGGAAGTTTGCGAATAAGAAAAGGCCCATTTTGGAGATCTCCATGAGGTACGTATTTGAAGTTGAGATCTTAAAATGAGTCAGTAATGGAGGCTGTGACTTCACTTTCCTCCCCTCAGTATGTGAAAGCCTATTAAAGATACTATTCAGTAAGTCCACATTAAAATGTCATAACACTTTTCAGTCCTCAAAAAAGGAAACTTGACTGATAGTAAGTGAAACTAAAGGTGTCTCGTTGCTTTCAAATGTGCATTAAAAACCATGACAGCTGGACTCTGCTTGACATCGCAAACAATTGCGGCCGATTCTGTGAGAATATTATGCTCAAGAGGAAGCTGCATATAAGTGACAAATTAACTTATGCACTTTTAGAAATTATGTGTAATAAATGGAACTGACATATTTCTCTCCAATAGCCGTAAAAAAAAAAGAGAGGAATCCCTCTCCAGTTTGGATTGTGACTCAGAAATCATGTTTTAATTGATGTGATTACCAGCCACTAAGAAATGTCACAGAAACTTTTAATTAAGTCTAGGCTGTAATTAAAAAGGGGGGGGGAAAAAAAGACACAGTCTATTGGCAGCTGTAAGCCCGTCTGCCGCTGTGCCAGGGACATCAGGTCACTCTCAACCCACTTGATTATTGCTCAAATTGAAACCCACGTTTGGTGTCTCTCAGCTTGTCATCTCACATTAATCAACATGTACTTTATTGTGAACAAAAGATAAAAGATTCAGCGACATGGAAATTGATGGTCTTCATATTCACAAGGTTTTGAGCCCGTGTTTGAATCAGTTTGTGATTAAATAAATGAATGTTATTTGTATTTCTCCAATGTATCACGATCTGAGAGGTCAAATGTATAGGAGCGAACGAGTTCAGGCTTTGCTCATCATTAATTTTTAAAGGTTGTTGCTGTTGTGAAATCCTTTATTATAATCAAGACAGGGTAGAGATGTCATGCGCAGTTGCTGTCTCATATACACAATAGTTGTTTACATTCCCTTGATTACAATAGCCTTGTGCCACCCTCGGTTTTTGTTGCTTGTGGAGTCAATCAAATGGCAAAGTTCTCTGCAATTCTTCTGACTTTCTCCAGAAATACTCTGGCCTACTTGGGGAGGGAAGATTAGTAAAAGACAGAACATCCCACATGGACTTAGAGTGGTTTTCTTCCCGATCATGGTGCCCACAACTCAGTAATTGTCTTTTCATCCAGGCTCTTAAGGGAAATGGGAGCAAACCCCACTCCAGCCCATTGCTCTATTTGTCCCAACTTTCAATCGGATGCAGGAATAATGTTCTAAGCAGCCTCAATCTTCGGGCTTAAGAGAGGGTGATTGAAGCCCTGGTGGCTTAACAGATGAGACAGACTGCTGAGTGTGTGCATGTTGTTTCTCATTCCGTCAATGTGTAATCTAAAGTCCCTCAATTTCATGTGCAGCACGGGCAAAATGATTCTTTTTTATTATTAATGCTCACACTAATAATCATAAAAACTGCTGTTGGGGGGAAATGTGTAACTCAAATCATGGAGTAAAGCAGCAAGTAAAGGGATGTATTTCTGTTCCAATATGATCTTGCAGATAGTTTAAATTACTGTAGCTGCATGACATTTTTTTGCTTCTTTAACTACAAATTGATGTATCATCTGTGAAACGAGTTCTTTTCTTATGCTGCCTTCAGGTAACGTGGGAAATACTAGAATTAGAAATTCAGTGCAGGGCCATAACCAGGATTTTAGAAATAGTTTGGCCCTCTAACTCACCCATCAAAAAAGTCTCTTCATTGTTTTATTTTTGTTTTGTTTTTTTTCAAATGGGATTCATATGGGATGTTTCATAGTTCAGTGGCATTTTCTACTATTTTTGTTTAAACAAAACAGTTATTTCAAGGAAATGCCACTACAAATCAACAACTGCTTATAAAAGCAACACAACTAATTGATCTCAGACATTAAACATGTCCAAGAAATCGCTTTTTATTTTCCCTTAAATTAGTACCAGATTACACAGTTCCTAGAAAATTATTAGTAAATCGTTGCTGGGAAAATACTGGAAGAAAAATACTGAATCCTGGTGAAAAAATAGTGGCTCTAAAAACACTGGAATAAACCTAAACATTTATCATTTATCATTTAACGTTTATCGAGTGTATCAGTATTTTAAAGGCAGAATGTAATGTCAACCCCAGTGGCTAAAACCCCCAAATTTCATAAAGACATAACCTCAGTGTCAATTTTAATTTAATGTTCAGGGCTTATTTTCTATTGAAAACAAAAGAAACAGTTGTTGGTTTCATTCATTATTTAGACTATTACAGCTATTACTGCTGTTGATTTTTGTAGGCTATTATTAGTGTTACTATTGTTATTAATATTACAAGTAATGAACACCTTAGACAGAAAAAAAACAAGCTTGTGTTCACAGCTTGTTTCTGCTGCCACAAAGTGACAAGAAAATCAGGTAGTGCATGTTTGAAAATTTGTGCTGAAAAACTATTCTGCTGGCAATTTTGTTCCTAACCTTTCTCTCTGGATGTGGAGCTTTTTGTCCAAGAAAGAAAAGCAACCAAGATAAAATAAAACCAAACAATCACTCTGTATGTAGCATAAGATAAGATAAGATAAGATAAGATAAGATTTACCTTTTATTGATCCCCCACAGGGGAAACTCAATTTGACACAGCAGCACAAGGAAATGTCATTACATCAAAGAAAGAAATTTCCATGAACATATATACATAAAAAAAATTAAGTTAAAAAAATGAAATAAAATAAGATAAAATAGGAATGATAGATACAATAAAATAGATCTGTGTGTATATACATGTGCAATATCTCTGGCGATGACAGTTTAAATGTGAGTGGTGTATGGTTTTGAGTCTCAGTCAGTGGAGGGAGGAGGTACTGGGTGCTGTGACATTGTGGAATCTGATGGCTGATGACTTTGAGGCATGTGGCTGGATGAGTCTGTGGCTGAACGTGCTCCTGAGCCACCTCAGTTTGGCATAGAGAGGATGCCAGGGGTTGTCCATGACAGCTTTCAGCTTCCCTCTCATCCTCTTCTCTGTCACTGCCTCCACACTGTCCAGTTCCATCCCCACCACAGAGCTGGCCTTTCTCACCAGCTTGTCCAGTTTGTTGGCACCACAAGTCCTGATGCCACCTCCCTAGCACACCACAGCAAAGAAAATAAAGCTGGTCACTACAGACTGGTAGAACATCCGTAGCAGCCTATAATACACACATTGAAGGACTTAAGCCTCCTCAAAAAGAATAGCCTGATCCGTCCATTCCAGTAGAGGGCCTCAGTGTTGTCTGACCAGTCCAGTTTGTTGTTGAGTTGCACCCCTAGGAACTTGTGGGTGTCCACCATCTCCACTTCCTCATCCTTTACGGCATCAGGGGTTGGGGGGTCTCTTGCTGTGCCGGAAGTCCACCACCAGCTCTTTGGTTTTCCTGATGTTGAGCTGCAGGTGGTTGCTGTCTCATCCTCCTATGAAGTTTTTGACTATGTCTCTGTACTCCTTCTCCTTCTCATCTGTGTTACAGCCTTGAGGTACGCTAGTGTTGCTCGTAACAACGTCTGACAAGCAGCCTGATATACTGCGGCACTGTCGTTGAGGTAGTCTGTAATCCCAGCCACAAGGTCCTGGTCCACCTGCATCACAGAGAGCTTCTCAGACAGCTGGTGTTGAAAGCACTGGAGAAATCAAAGAACATGATCCTCACATTGCTTTGTGGCTTCTCCAGGTGTGTGTAAGCTTTGTGAAGCAGGTAGATGATGACATGCTCCACACTGATGTCAGCCTGGTTAAAGCCACAGGCCTGAAGTCGGTGAGAGCGCTGGGACATCCCTTTTTGGGCACGGGGACTATGCAGGATGTCTTGCAGATCTTAGGCACTTTTTTCAACCTCAGTGAGAGGTCAGAAAGATGCCGGAACACTCTTGCCAGCTGCTCTGCACGCCCCTTAAGCACCCTTGACTTTGTCAGGTCTTCTGGCCTTATTGGTCCGGATCCTGGTGAGCTGCCGTCTCGCCTGGCTGGTCGTGATGACTGGGGTGGTTGGGGATAGGGTGGGGGTGTGACTGTCCCCTGAGTTGGGGAGGGAAGGGTGTGAAGGGGAGGAAGGTTGGGGAGGGAGAGAGTGGGTGGAGGTGAGAGAAGGTGAAAGAGGGTTGGAGGGTGAGAAGGGGAAGGGGAGGATAGGGGGAGAGGGAGGAGATGAAAGGTGGGGAGGGTGGGAAGGGGGAGGGGAGAGAGAGAGGGATGGGGCGTTTGAGTGTGGGAGTAGGAGAGGAAAGGAGGAGAGTGGGAGGAGGTGCTGGTGGTGATGCTGTCCTCCCGGTTGCCGGAGGTGGTGGTGTTGTTTTCCAGGGGCTGGGAAATGTTGTCTGCTGGTGGGAGGAGATGGGATGTGGCTGCCATGCTCCGGTCTTGTGGTGCCACAGGGAGGTATGCGGAGGAGGGGGTAGCCGAGGTGTGAATGGGAGGAGGTGGGAGGAGGTAGAGGGAGGGAGCATATGAACAACTGATAAGTACAAGGTTATATAAGCAATAATTAACTGATAAAAATATGACTGGACAGCTCATCGTGTGTCTCAAAGTTCAAATTTAAATAAAAAATAAGCCTTGGATTAATTCTGACATTTTGTATTTGTTATCTGGCAACACAATTGATTATAAATCAAATCTACTCCACTACAGTGGAGATTTAGTAATGTCTTTCCAAGAAAATATATTGAGTGTCCAGTCTTTAATGCCAAATTGCTGGTCAACACTCAGAGGGGACAATCTAGAATTTCATGTGCCAATTTTGGGAATACTTTGGTTAAATTAAATCACTGTAACAACAAAACATTGACTTTTCACTGACAGCAGTTTGTTATTTTAACCTGCATGAACACCAAGCCCAATGACCTACAACTAAAACAACAACTTTTGTAAATTTTGTAAAGATGAATTTCTTTTGATGCAGAGAGGACAATAAAGCATTTTCAGCTCCTTCATTCATTCTAATTTGAAGTTTAAACCAGACCAGGAGTCTATAGCCAGTGGCTTTGTGAGGGTGTGCTTGCATAGCTGAATGCTAACATCAGCATGCTGTTCACAATGATAACACTGATGTTTAGCAGGCAATGTTTACCAAGTATAAACATCTTAGTTTAGCATGCTAACATTTACAAATTAGCAAAATAGTGGACCAGTCGACATTGCCTACCCTAGAGCCATGCTGATAGTTTGGCTAAAGAACAAGATGGCAAGAGTTTGATGGTTTTCTGGTGAAGAACTCACCACAAATATCACTGCAAAGCTTGCTCAACAATTGGAACATTTTATTGCTATTGTCGTAGGAGTGAATGGCCCTTCACTGTCCTCCAGATAGGTGAAGAGTTGTGTTAATGGAGACAAATTATTATGGACAGTTTGGGCTACAAAAGAGTGCAGCTTCTATTTCCTGAATCTGATGAGGTACAAGGCTGTGTCAGACCCGGCCATGACACCTCTGCTGATACTACAAATGTCTGAATGCAGCACCCATCAAACATCATCCCCATCAGCTACAACCTCATCTCAAAGAAATCTCTCTGGCCTGCTCCACCTTCTGACAACCACAGCTGCCACTGAATCTCAGCTTTTCCCCCTGCAGTTCACCCACAGACGATGTGAGGCTCTGCCTTCTCATTCCTGCCTGCTTTCGTTTAGCTCTCTGTAGCAGCCGCAAAACAACCCGATCAGCACTCTCTGCAATTACTGAATAGACTGAGGAAGCAGTGGCTTGATTTAGCAGACTGTGGGGACTGCCATTTTCTATTATCTTTGGGTCTGTGATGATTTATGCTGTATGTGTGCGAATGCACGTGTGCCTCTCCGAGCTCGCCTCTGTCTCTCTCTCACACACTTTCTCTTCTTCCCTTTCCTTCCTGTCTGCCTTTACCTTTCTTTCTCTCTCTTTCTCCACATGCTAATATCTCATCTTTTCTCCTGAGCGGGGCCCCTGACCCAAAGTCCACAATACCAGATGTCTGTACAAACTAAGCTGGAGGAAGTCCCGGCTACATGATATGAACATGAAAGCTAAGATGGTGTTCGATAGCCCTCGCACTGTGCTGCTGAAATAAACAATGGGATGGAGAGCTGAGATATAAGAATTCTCAGAGGATTCCCACACAAAACAAATAATTTCACTCGTGATTGTTCCATATATGGTTACATACAGTACAGAGGGGACCCCAGTGTGTTAGCTACTCAGTATCACACAGATTGCAACAATAGCAAGCTGTTCACCAGTGCCCTGGGGAAAATAGCATGTGCTGCACTCTATAATAAATCACATTTTCTATTCTGTAATTAAAGTATCTAAGTACATACAGCTAAAAACAACAGAACGCCCGGGGAAGGGCATATTATGTTAATATTCATCACCACATAGCTACGTGGCACAAAATTAAATGACAAATAACCTATATGAGCCTACAATCAAAGCAGCCTAAATACATGGTGTGTACCGCTTCCTGGTTAGGAGAGGGGAGCTGTAGAAAGACACAGAGCTGAATTTAGCCAAAAGCGTTGACATACTAAAACCCTCCAGTAGCCACAAGACCTTCCTTCCTTGCTTCTCCCCAAACCCGACCCAGCAGGCCGTGCTGTTCCAGTAATTGAGTGAGTAATGGACTTATTCCGCTGAGTGGTTCTCTGGGTGTACTCAATACTGGGATGTAAATCCTGTGGCAAATGGCAGATTAGAAGGGAAAAAAAAAACTTAGGCGAAATAAATAAAAGCAAAAAAAGAAAGTACACAAACAAAACAAAATCCGTAGTACAATTATTCTCACGCAGTAAATTTTGGCTGAGGTCTCAGCTAGAGCTGTTTTCACAACCCCTGTTCTCTCTGTTTTTTTGGAGTTGTCTAATAGCACTGCAGCAGGAGAGCAGGGTTTGTATTCAGAGGTTTTTTCTCTGTCTTCACATTTCTTTCTGACTCCATTGCCCACCTCTTGATAGTCTCCCCGTCCAGACATACTGTTCTCCATACAGCCAGACTGAAGACTGGACTCCTGCCACACATTCCACCAGTGGGATACACTGATCGGACTAATCCCTTTTCTCCAAACGCACCATGCAGCCTAGATCCTCTAACAATTAGCTTGTACAATAAACCCATTATCCATAAATCCATCAGAGGTCCCAGCTCCAGCCCGTCCCCACCAAGTCTTCCCTTCAACACACAGCCTTCTGTGCTTTCTTGTGGTTTTCTGTCACTATTAACTAACAACACATTGAGGTTTGCATCTGGATTACCACACATCCTAATGACAGCACTCAAGTTTTCTCATCATCTCTCTATCTGTCCACATCGCTTTCATCTCCATATGAATCAATTAGTCCATTATTCTAATTTCCTCCTGTGTTTCTTCCTCTCCGCCGCCTTTTTCACTGCCCAGCGGCCACCCTGCTTAAACAGTGGGCCCACACCACACACTTCACTGGAGGAGTCGACTGATTGAAATAATCCCTTTCCTCAAAACACACCATTCTGTCCAGATCCCCTCACAATTAGCAGCCCACCGCCAGATAGCATATAGTGAAAATAAGCGGCCTCAAGTCAAAACAAACACATGCAGGCGAAGGGGTGCAGGAACCCACAGCGAGCCGCCAAGCGAAATATTTTTGGGCCGCCTTGTCATGCTGATGCTACAATGGAGATGGTAGCAGTGATCTCATCTGCTAAATATTGTTTTTGCCATGTAGGCTACAGGCTCTTTTTCCCCTTGTTCTGCACACACCAATGTGGTGTATTCTTAACGCCAGGGCTATAAATTAATGTTTTTGTGGGAGCCTGTTGCTTAGGGTTGGAAAGGGTGGGGGGGTGAAGGAAGGGGGGGGGGGGGGGGGGGTAGTGGCCGGGGGCCAATTAAAATACAGATGTCTGACTGTCGGTGTAATTCCATTCAGCCATGATTTACATTTAGAACAGTCACCCAAGGCCTGCCACTCCACACTCGCACAGGAAATCGAAGCTGACTCCAACCTAATGAGAAAAGTGAACCTCCCGAACTTTTACGAGACTCTCGTCTGAAAGGAGCCTTGCAACTTTGGCCATAATATGAAAGCCCTTTCAGCTAATCACCCATTGACAGGGGAAACCAGTGCATTAGGAGCTCAGCAACCAATTTCACTTTGTGCTGCTGGTGTGAAAAATGCATGGCGGGAAAATTGCCCTTTGTTAATACTCTAACTTGGCAGCCTCTCCTAAGGATAATCTCTGTCAAATAGTTTACCTCATTCGGAGCAACATGCTCAAGCATGTACTTATTCAGGGATAAAGGATTTTATTTAGCTGAAACAAACAAAATACATTTTTGTCATTTTTATTTTATTAAAGACTGCAATAGTAGCATTTGATCCCCGTGGCTGAAACTAATGGTGTTTCCAAACCTAGAGTTTGTTTACTCTGATCTGAATCAATTGATACGTTGGAAAACTTGTTTAGTTTTCCCTTCTGTTTGTTCCAAGTGAAGTTGAATCCAAGTGAACTGAAATATATCACTAAAAACCACACGTGAACATTCACTCTGCTCATTGGTTAGTTGTGTCTGGGGCGGGAGCATGAATGTAAACACAGGAAGAAGGTCCTGGAGAAGGTCATATCTCCCCAAATATCAAGAATGCAACATACTTTGTCACGCATGTCCAGGTCACATCTTGAGTAATTCTCTGGCTTTGCTGCTAGCAACGGTTGCAAAAAATTGCGTAGATAGGTCATACTCTCACAGAGTTTTACCTGAAAAGTAGTTTTCATTCACGGTATGTAAATTCACTCAAGAGGTTCATTTTTTGAATGACAAGTTTATTGTTTCATGCGTCATATTCATAATCATTTGACAGATTATTTAGTATTTAACACATCCTGAAGCAAGTCAGGTTAAACTGACAGGAGTTATTGTCAGGACAATTGTAACAGCTGTTTCTTTTGTCCCTCTACAGTAACAAGCTTAAAAAAGATTATATATAACTGTAAATCACTCAATATCATTTGAAGCAGGAATTTAAGAAATGCAATGTGTTAATGAGCTGATCTACATAGGTTTGAAAAAAAAAAATTACAATTGCGCATCATTAATTGTTCTGGAAGTGAAATTTAATAATTTTTTATTAAGATGGAGGACATAATATGTTTACAATTACATATTAACAAGGAAATTGTTAAATAAAACATAAAAAAATAAAAAACAAGAATAATATAAACAATTCAAGTTTATACCATCGCATTACTTTTGACCCACCCGTGTGTTACTTTCGTCCTGACTGATGTGGTCGTAAATAACAATGCGCAACCTCCATTTAAAGTCGTATTATACCAAAGTCATTCCACATTTGTACAAAATAGCACCTGATATCGATAGAGCACACATGTGAGTTGTTGATCATAATGAAAATTGATTTCTGTCTGTAACGGTATCTTTTAAAATTATATTTATCTGAAAACTGTTACTCTCATCCTAGTTCTTCCCTCGTTTTAAAGGGGGTCAACGAAGAAAATATACTTAAGAGTCTTGCCTATTTTGTCACGGTTGAGAGGCCACAGAATTCAGCTTAACTGATGTTTCATACAAGCTAGTTTTTAACAGCAAAAGCAGTTTTTGCACATTATGTGTATTGTGAGGAAAATCACCTGTATTAACATAATACACCAACAAAAATCCATGTGATTATGTGCGCAGCACAGAACTACTTAATGTGGAGTTCCTCTTAAATGTGAAGTGATGGTTTGACTTTCATAGGCACTTAGCCACAATATCCATTTGGTCAGAACAAGGCCACATAAAGCACAGCGAGAACACACTGTACAGCGCTTGTCAATAACAGTAATCCTGTATATGGAAGGGAACAGGATATGCTCTGTCCACAGCAATAACTCACAACTTTCTTTACCATCAGCTGCTTTATCCCTGTCCGACAAACGCCTCGACAATCTCTCCAAAGCAGTCTTATCGTTTACACCCAACCTCCCTTGCAAATCAGCTCTGTCTTTTGATTCCCATTTTATAAAGAAAGGTCAGTACAGCAGTGATTTATAATACTTTCCCCTGTAAAGTCTACAAGGTAATCCATCAACACATACACGAAAAAAAGAGCTCCATAATAAATATTTGCCTCCTCAACAGAGTGTATACACAGGAGGGGGATTTTTCTATACACAAATAAGACTGAGAAATATATTTGAAATTCATCCAACAAAAATGTCTCCACAGGAAATTCAGCAGGCTCTTTAAATCATTTCTGAAGAATAAAGACAAAGAAAGGTCTAATTGTTTGGTTTTTCAGACATCTGTTTATTCATTTTAGAACCCCCTTTTATCTGGTTTAAAAGTCTCAAATTCAATGCATGACCGCTGCCATCATGTAGGTGTTGCCAACCATTCTTCTGTGGCTCATCCAGCTGTAATAAACAGGACACTCTCCTCGGACAATGCAGCCAGGAAGCAGGCTCTTGTCTTCTTCTCCCTGAGGAGTTCATCCAGGGCATGGTGGCACAAGCACTTTCTACCCTTCATGGTCAAGATGTGCAAGTCATGCTCAAATACACAGGAAACACACAATTCAGTTGGAATTCCGAGCTGGCCTTTGAACAATACCTCTGACCTAATCCATGGTGTAAATCATCCGGGGCTAAGGCATCATGCAGAGGACAAAGAGGGGAGAAATTAAGTGATATTTTCTTCCACACGTTTAAGGGAGGGAAGTTGCTTAGCTGAATTTTGCTGGCCCAGCCCCTAAACTTATAAAAGTATCACTAAGGGGAAACATAAAAACAGTAAAAGTTGTGGAACTTTTCCGAGCCTCTTTGTTGCTACTGCTTTTGACTTCAACAGTCTCTGCAGACATGTAGACATTACATCTTGTAAGATTTTCCCTGTGTTGCACATTCCTGCATGTGGGCGGCTTGTGGGATTAATGCAAACGGGGTACTTGTCTTATTGATCAAGGAGGAGAGCGGCTTTGTTGCCGAAAGCCAATCTCCGAACATAATACGACCCTTCAGATGGAAGAATCGAGGCCCGCTTTGGCACCGTATCCCACATCTGAGCCCTCGAGTGTGGGTCTTTTTCCCTCTCTGCTTTCCCTGTGCCATGCCACACAGCGGCGGGGAGGTGGAGACGGACAGACAGTGACAGTGGTGAGAAAGGGCGGGCGGGCAGGCGGGCGGGCAGGCGGCGGGAGGGAGGCACTTCTGAGGCAAGCCTCGTCTCTAATAAAAGGAATGATCAAACATGTTCTTTGCCTGTGAAAGAAAATATTATTCTAGAGAACGGCAGAACGGGGTGATGTAGGGGGGGAAGACCGCATTATGTGCCAATTCTGTCCTTCAATGCGATTGCTCTGATTTGGTTTCAGGGATCGTTGCGGGAAATTGAAAACAAATGTGCAGCTTTTGATGCACCACCCCTCATGGATCTTTCTCTCTCTTTATGTTTTCTTTTCAGCTTCTCTTGCTTTTTTTTTTTTTTACGTCAATTCTCTCCTAGCTGATTCCTCGAAGATGGAAACTCGCATTCCTCATCCCACCAGAAGCAACAAGGCCACTCCAAAACACACATTTTCCCATAAACAAGTACACAAAGACTTTCTCTCATCTCAGTCAAAGTCAGATGCAGTGTGCAAACAAACAGAATAACCATGGAAACAAAGTCTTTCTTCTCTCCCTCGGGACTCAAATGCGTGAGTGGTAGAATTACACTATAATTTTATTGTTGACATTCTTGAGCTGTCATGGTGACAGCCGGGGCAGGTAGCTTGAATTTTATTCAAAGTGATCATCAATTGACAACTGAAGGTCTGACATGTGGCAGCAACAGCCTGAAAAGCTTCCTCTGGTGTGCTTTCCAGTTTATTCATGCAGACGAAGATGTTTGTGCATCTATGTAATCATTGTGAACATAGTAGTTATCCTTATGCAAACACACACACTACCACAGCACACACACACACACACACAACCAACATGCAGCTGACTCAGCAGGACGGCGGTGATGATGCGTTCTCTGAGGCAGGGACACATGTGTGCGGGAAGCTGACTGGCGTTCAGCGCACAGCGGGATGACATCATCCCCAGGGCGCTAATGATTGGGTGACCTCCTCCCGCTGGCTACGCCGCCTGCTGAGCAGATGCATAGCAGACTGTTTTCTCACACAGCCTCCTCTGTGTAACTACTGTACTTACTTTATCAACGGCATTAACTCGAGGCCCGACTCGGGAAAACCCAACGCAGCAGAGCCAAGCAGCGCTCCGCAATAGACTGTATTATCTCTGCAATCTGAATCCAATTAACAGAAAACCCACACAGAGTTCAAGTACCAGAAGGGGACAGAAGAGGAGGAGGAGTGTAGAGTGTAGGACACTGGGTATGTGTGTGTGAGGGGAGGCAGTGGTGGAAATATCCAGGGAGACGAAACAGCAGGAGAGAAACAAATCACGCCATCTTTTCTCCGTCTTATTGAGAATTCTCTTGCCCCTTTTGTGACATTCAACAATAGCTTTGTTCTCTGAGAAGGGGAAGGCGGCGAGGCTCACCTTTATCTGCTGAATTCACAATTCCCCGACGATACCAGAATGACAAGGAAGAGAATCCTTCTTTTTTTTTTTTTTTAAATCTAATTTTTCACTCACACAGGGTCACGGGAGTAGCAGGGAATCACTCCTCGCTAGATGACTATTTGAACACTTTCAGGATGGCAGGGAAATTAAAACAAAGCCATGTTTGCATGCAAGTTTCCCCCCTTTATCCTCTTCTAATACAAGGACACAACCATCACACACAGAAGACATTGAATAGATGAGGCAGTGACAGCCTGGGCTCGACTGTGCTGCGGCAGGATATGGTAATGTGAACCAAATGAGTCTCATACGCCTGGTGAGTGGCCCTCGAGACAGATCCCTTCCTATGAAAAGGGTGTTGAAACATACGGTAATTGCTTTCAGTGTCGTTTGGCAGTGGTGCACCTCCTGACTTCAGAAGCTTTTTATAGACAGGGTAATTCTCCATTATTCTGCCAACGTTACGTCTCAAAATGAGAGGGGAGAGGATGGGGGGAAAACCGGGGCGACGGCGCACACTTAAAAACTTGAGAAGTGATAAAAACAAGATGGGAAACAGGGGAAGAAACTTCCAATGAAAATAATTCATGTGCTAGTTTGGTCATGGCACAGGAGTGGCACTGTGACTCCAGACCAAAGAGACTTTTATTTTTGCCACAACCAAATAAATAATTTTTAAAGGTGACTACACTGGGTGCAGTGTGTATGGCAATTACAGCATACTGCAAGGTGCTAAGGTAACAAACACAGGAGATAAATACAGCAAACATGGCTGCCTCCTGTCTTCTGGCTCTGAATTATTAAAGAACTGCAGGGAAAGAGCAGCTGGCGAGTCGAGTAAATGAAAAGCATTCAATGTGTATTTTCTGTAGCAGCTTTTGAACTCACCTCCTCCATATCTCTAACACACATCTGAGAATTCCTGTGTTTACCGTCTCCAGACAGAGTGAGTGTCGTCTCCTCTTCAGGGCAAACTGATTTGTGGTGAGAT
This sequence comes from Thunnus albacares, assembly GCF_914725855.1. NCBI lineage: Eukaryota > Metazoa > Chordata > Actinopteri > Scombriformes > Scombridae > Thunnus > Thunnus albacares. The sequence goes on along the minus strand of NC_058121.1, from coordinate 21,537,216 downwards.
TTTGACACAAAATGGCTGCCACGAATCACCCAAGCAGACCGACAGGCTGCTGACGGATGAAGTGCCTCCACTCCTGTCTCACCTCCGCTTTCACATTCTCACATGCCTCACCTTGTGCAGACCACCGTTATGGTTCCAATCATAATGCAATCAGCTTCAGAATAACGTCCGTGGTTAGCACTACATCTTATCACAGCTTGAAAGAGAAAAGTCTTGCTACACGTCATAACTTACTGGCCGACCCTGTGAAATGTCACCATGTGTCACTGTGTAGAGGTTTTACCTTGAGGGATACAGAGTCATAGTACTGAGGCAGATTGTATTATTCTAAATAGTCCTGGTTCTCAATCACTTTTTTTTTTTTTTTTAATCTCTGCTTTCCTCTAGTGTCTACTTATGCTGAAATGACATTGAAGTATTTATTTTTTCTTTCTTTCTTTTTTTTTTTTTTTTCATAGGATGACATCAGGAGCGGAGAGGAGAAATGCCTGGCAGCTTTCTCTGAGGCTGCGGTCATGGCTGAGTGAAGTGCAGCTCTTCCTGAAATGTAGACTTGGAGCCAGGAGGCAGTAGGAGACACAAGAAATGGCACGTTTGACTCATTTTATCAAGTTATACTGTATGACTGATGAACAGACTTTTTTTTTCTGCTGGAACTATATGTTCTATGTGATACATGTGTACAGTAAATGTCCGGAGAGGGATATGAATGTCTGTACCAAATTTCATGGTAATCCATCCTGTAGTTGTTGAAATATTTCAGTCTGGACCAAAGTGGTGGATCAACAGACCGACATGGCTGTCCACGCTGCTAAAAATGCAACAGTACGACCAATTTATGCAAACTTAAACAGTTCCTGTGAGCTAAGTAACATTTTTTTTTAAACAAGTGATATTTAAACCTTTTTTTCTTGGGCTGCATATGTTTTGTCACAAAGCTTAAGCTGTACATATTGCATGGTAATTTAGCAAAATATTGGATTTTAACAGTACAGTAATATATTCTGCATTCTTTTAATTTCTGAAAAGCACTGGTATTTTAATAGGTCTTGACAACAATCTCTCAAGAGTCATTTGGAAATTTATGTTGTCCCTGGAACTGCAACTGTGTCCCAACCCAGCCACTGAAAAAACACTGTATTAGATAATCGCTGGGGTGCGTCTATTAAAGCCAAATGTGTAGAGAGACCCATGGGTGGAGATCAATTGGATAATTCAAGGGCAAACCCAGTTAAATATCTAAGAGTTATGTTTTTTTTTTAAGAGTTGGAAAATGAGAGCACCCTTAAAAGCTGAAAATAGATGATATTACACCGGATGTCAGCAAATGTCAGTACTTTGAGTGCAATGGGGGCCCAAGGCTATGCTTTTAGACTTTTCTTCAGCCAGGTTGAAAAGGAAGACAGACATTAACTCCTTCTTGCGTGCCGTAATATTACATATTCCCTCTCTTAACTGCCAAATATTAGGATGGAAATGACGGAATATTAAAAAAAAGCTTTTAAACATTTCATTCCTGTGTCATGACTGTGCAGTTCCTGATTTCCACACGGTGGTTAAGACTAAAGCAGAACAAAAATGTTAGTGGAGCACCGTAAGAGAAGTGGAAAAGTGGAACACTGTTTGTCAGAGGGATTAGCTTAACATAAACAAGGAAAATCGTGAGAGTGAGAAGCTGCTCACAAACGATTTGGCTGGCGGCTGAAGAATAAGAGTTGACCAGACCAATCAAATGCATAGCATTCAGTGGAGATGAGAAGGCTGGCCAGAGAAAGTAAATCTCTCAGGCTCATAGGATTTGACACTGATCCAGGTATGAAGATGCCAAACTATCAAAACACAGTGATTCAAAAAGCTTTTAAACATTAGAAGAAAACCACTGTTAAAAACTCAAAGTCCCCGACAGCTCATGGAAGAAATGACTCACTGCAGTGGGCTGTTTATCAGCTTTTTCTTAATTATATGCTCTTTTTTTTTCTATTTTCAAATAGCAACAAGAATCTACTCCTGAAATGCTCTTTGTTACTAACAGTAAAAATAAAAATCTATTGTAAATATTATTTCCTCGCATAAATTTGAAGCCCATGTTCATAAAAGGCTGATCCCTATTTCTTCCAACAGTTGCTACAACTTCCATCATGGCTCTGCTATCTTTTCTGCAGTTTATTACTACCAAGATGCTATAAAACTCTGCAGCCCTGTTGTCACCCAAGGTGACGATTAAAATCACACAACAGCTCTGTTGCTTATGATAGACAGTCAGATCTCACAAACAGTATCATAAACATTTTCTTATCAGGTCTTGTCATTGACAGCCTCGTTCAAAGAGCTTCAGCTGCCTCTTCACTTCATACACACATTTTCATAGATAATACTGTGTGCATTCTCCTTTTGGTCCTGCTGTTTGACAAATGACAGGTTTGTTTTTGCATTTACTACAGTCTATGTATAAGTGCATTGGAATGCATACTGAGCGTTGTGTGTGTGTGGTTGAGGAGGGCGGTTTCTGCCTGCATATGTGCATGCGGGTGAGTGCTTGGGAGTATTTCTCTGCAGGAGACGTATACAAATGTGTGTGTGTATGTGTGTGTGTCTGTGTGTGTATGGCACTCTGTTTCCTGTCAGGCTCTGCGGCTCCATGGAAGTCCATCAGGCAGGCAGGCAGGCAAGCAGGCAGGCAGTGCTGTGGGCTTACTGAATGTTGGTTCAGGCCTGCAGGGAGGGAGCGTTCTGGCTTCCTTAATCACAGCACAAATGCCTTTATTCATCTTCAGAACAGTGCAATTAATTTTGGTGCCGGTGTCAGAACCTTTGGGGAAATCTGACCTGTTATTGCCTCTCAGAGCTGTGCATGTTCTTTCTCTCACTCTAGGTGCCAGACAGGCATTCAAAACTAATTTTGAGGCTAATATTGTATTCACATTCACAGCTTCCAGAGACTTGCTAAAGTTTCATTGTGTATATGTACAATAGAGCTGTTCGTCCTCTGCTTTTGTATAAAAAGCCAAAACCAATATTAAAATACAATTTAAAGAACTGACTAATTGAAAAGGTATACTTATTGTAATTCCGGTAACACTCAAGTACTGCAACAATCACATTTAAAGGATAAAGTTGGTGATAAAGCTGATAAAGCTGGTGTTATACAACTATACATTTTTGTTATTTTCAAAAAAAAAAATTTAAATAGTAAAACATCTCCTAAAACATGTGGGCTCTGTAGGATTTAGCAAAATACCCAAACAAATGTAAATAGTGCATTTGTTGGGGATATTTTCCGTCTTGGATTAATACATATTTGTTGCACTATTAATTTTTTCTCAGCAGTAGTATATGTGGGACTATTAAGTAATAAGTAAGTTGTATATTGCAATAAAACTGTCAACAACTGGTTTCTAAATGTGTTCAGCATACTAAACATTTGTATATAACCAGGCAGCATTTTCGCTACTACACTAAGTAATACACAGTCAAGTATTTGCAGTTGATTAACACAATCTGAAAAATGCACATATTGCAAATGTATTATTTGGTCGAACAGCGTAACCCATGTTGTGTAAATGGCTTAAATGAGCATCATCTGGAGCCTCATAATAAATCATAAACTGATGTTTTCTATTTCTAACAGAGTACATGTGCTGTAAAATAAGAAAAGGAAGAAGATAAATAAATACAGCACTCTTGCTCTCTCTACAAGAATTCCAGTTATTTTAGGTCTATGTCTGACTGCTCATGCACCATCAAAAGAAGGCCAGCCTTTAGAAATCCCCGACTTTGCCACTGCAATAAAACAAGAATGTCTGATATAAAATATCTCCATGTAAAAGTCATCATTCTGGATACAATTAAACAAAACTTTCCAAGCTTGCAAAATTTTACAAGGTTGTACTTGTGATCTTCTGGCCGAGTAGAAGCGATTCTGATACACAAGCTCTGCGAGGACCTCCGAGCTGCCGTGCTGTTTCTCAGGGTGAATCATGACAGGGATTGATTTAAATCTGAGAGAAACCAGATGCAGCCACAGCAGTTATGAATAACTGGGAGTATTAGCGGGCCCAGATTTCTGTCCATACGGCTTCAATAACTGCTATAATCATCAGTGCTCTTAATATTAAAGTGGTTCCTGAGGGTCATACAAGGTTATTAAACATGGAACGTGTTATTTATAGAACATGATATGCTGGGATTTATCAGTGCTAGTGGACATGGTTAGTGTTACTGGTTTGAACAATGAAGAGCAGTATGGACATACACTGTGCCAAGGAACATTTTATTTATTTGTTATACAGTTGTGTTAAGTTGAGTATTGGGTTCACATGATCACTTTCCCTCTCTCTCTTTTCCTGCTGTTTCAACACAGGATCTGGCAAGTACAAGGCTTTCAGCTGTGGATCAACCTCTCCCTTAAAATATAGAGCCACTGAAAGCTACTGATCTGTCTAAAAGGACGGGTTCACAATCACATAAAAACAATGTCTCTGGTCTAGCTGGGGACCTTTGTTGTATGTCATGCACTTCCCTCTTCCCTCATTTCCTGTCTGCAACTTCAATGTTGGCAGAAAAGCACATTTGAAGAGGATCTTTTAATAGCCAGTATGAACAGGAGGAATGATTACAGAGAGGAAAAACTCTTTCAGTGTACATATGGACACCTGACTGTTGTTTTAAATCAGCAGCTCTCACAAATCACAATATCCAAAATAAGTTTGACTAAATTCGTTGACATTTAAAGTAGTCATCCGTATTAACAGTACACAAAGCCACCACAAGAGGCAACTTACCTACCCCGCCTAGCGCATAGGCTACTTAAAGTCAAAAACAAGCAACAGCAAAACCACAACAAAATTAAAACTACTTACCACAGAGATAAATACAAGTTTAATCCACTATCAAGCAAATACAATCCCCACAGGCAGTAAACAAACGGCTCAATGGACCTCCATGAAAGACGCACAGTCACTAGCAGGCTAATGGCAGCTAACACGCCTTGCCTTCAATCATTAAAACACCTCTATGGCTGCTACTCTAGCAATAACTACCTAAAATTACCCACACACAAGACGATTAGCACCAACAACTTCACTACCTCAGCAACTAGCAAAATATTAGACGTGCTAGCATAGTGTAAACCGAGCTGAAGGGTCCCCAAATATAGGCATCTGTTTTAGTGACACAGTCCAAACTCTGTACATTCGTCCCTCTAAACTAATACAACATACGATTCTTTGGTGACCTGAAGACATATCCGAGTATTGTATGTCACTAGCTAATTAGCTACTATAATGCAAAGCAAAAATCCCAAAATAATGTTACGAGAACAACACTACCACTACCAGGCAAGACACGTGCCAATAATACACAACCTAACAATCTTTGAAGGCTCCTTTATTAGCACAAAAATAAATTCAATCCTATTTCAAGATGTTAAATATTTGCAAGTGTTTTAAGTGTTTCGCTCAGGTCTGTTCAGGAGCCAGCAGTTGGTTTAGAGAGCTGACAGGACAAATATCAACAAGCAGGCAGGGAAAAAAAATGACTCTTCCCCCGGTGACTCCCACAGGATGTCAAGTGAGAGAGCCTGTGTGTGAGCTCGTGTGTGTAGATGTTATTGTGGATGTGCGGATTTGTGCGAGCATCTGTATGTGTGCACAAGCATGTGTGTGCATGCTGTTTATTAATGTGCACACATGTCTGCCAAACATCTGGCATCACCTCAGTGTTTGAACATTTACACAGTACACACAGGTCAAAACAACAACTGCCAAATAAGTCATTAGGAGTGAGTTTATGAAAGTAACAGCACATGTTCCCGAGAGCTAATCATTACTTACCTTCATGTGTTTCCTTCCTTCGTCTTTTACAAAAATAGCTTATGGATGACCCCATTTAGATCGACTCATCAAACAGATTTTACAGCCTCACTCCATGCGGTCGCATAATATTTACACTGTAATGGAGGGTGATCTGAAGTTTTTTGTCCAAACCCACTCTGTCTCTCTTTTCAGACAAATGATTTTCTTCACCATTGAGCACCCAAAGTGTATAAAAGAAAATTTCATCTTGCTGCTGTCATGGCACAGATCCCACTCATTCCCTCATCTCGTTCTAATTATGCCGCACTACGTATTTTAAATTGCTCCATAAAATGTGTTTCATGTAAAAAGTAAGGGCGCAGAACCCAATTAGTGCTGGAGCAAAGAGAAAGCATGCTGTTCCTGCTCAATAGAGTCAATTATAACTGGACGTGTAGGTGTATGTGTGTGTGTGTGTGTGTGTGTGTATGTGTGTAAGAGTGAAATGAGCCACGTGGGACTCATCTCCACCTGAATTGACAGAATCACACAGCCAGTGCCCAGGCCATATTTTCATGGGGCATTAGGAACTGGTATTTAATTGCAAGCAGATTCAGTAAATTGATTTTGATTTAAATTGACCTGCAAATGTGGCATTTAGTACTAGAGATGAGCATTAAAAAGCCCTTTAAACATACATATCTTGCTGTTGAAAGTCTTAAAGCTGTATTTCATTTTGGTTTTGTAATTTATTCCTTTCATTCTGAACCACACTGTTTTCTTTGAACTACTTTTATGTACAAGCGTTACGGTTTTGGCAATTATGTACGGGCGAAAAACATACTTGTTTATCTTTTTTGGCCATCATTTCTATCAGCAATAGTAAGACTATTGTACTCAACTTGATTGTTAATTACTGATGTCTGGACAAAATTGCTGAGAAGAAATTTGGGCAGGGGAAGAAACACAATCAGACAGGTTTTAAAGAAACCCGCAGGTTAGCCAAATTTATATGGAAGAGAAAACTGGAGAACTGGTAAAATTATTATCCAAACTGTTAGCATCCATCACAGTTTTCAAACCAACTTCCTGGTTCAGATTTGACCCACGATACTTTCTGTAGCTGTGCGCACTCTGTCAACAGGGTGATTATTACTGACATTTCAGGTATGCTTACTTTCTACTTTACCTCCAAACGAAACTAAACTCTGACCACTCATATTTCCTGATCTGTTGGAGGTTGTAGTGGTGATGTCGCCATGTTTCCAGATCTTACCAATTACTTTGTTGAGTGCATGTTATTACAAATTGTAATAAAATTTAATTTTGGCCATTTGGGGGACACAACAAGTTGTTAACAGCACAGTTTAGTTTCCAGGAGTGGATAATGTAAGGAAATGTATTAGCCAACAGAATGTAACTCTATTTTAATATAATTTTTTGGAGGAAATATGTTCAAACAGTCTTTCAAACAGTCTTACAAAAACTTTTCTCATGCAACAGACTGTAGCGATTTCGGATTGAAACACACACACACAGACACACACAGACCTAAACCTACAGCCACAGCCAGAAAAGTTGTAGTTAGCCATTCTCAGGCTGTGCGTTGTCAAGGACTGCTTTGGCTATTGATTTCCACTCTTCAATAACTAATGTGTCTCCTGACCTTGGCTACATATTAAGAGTTTCGCCCATTTAGAGTGGAGAAGGGGAATGAAGCATCAACAACTGATTTGGCACAAACTGCCTCACAGAAGCGATTAGAGCTCCAGATTTCAATGAGCCATTTAGCCCCTTTCTTAGCTTTCGGGTGGAGTGCTCAGTGTAAGATTAATTGTTTTATCTGAGCCAGAGTGCTGGAGATGACTACTTTCCTCTTTCTCACTCTGTAGCAGTGGAGACTACTACTTCTTATGAATTTGTGCACAAAACATGATTACCATAATAGTAGCCAAATTTCAATCATGTTATCGGCATACAAATTTGTTACTTTCTAGCCTGCCAACATATTTTCTGAGGTACAAGTGTTATTATGGTCTTCTGTATTTTAACATCATGCTATAAAGATTTAGCTTGGAATTGAAAAAGCCTGGCATCAAGCATAGCCATTAACAAAATATTTATTGATGTCAGTTCTTTTGTATTAAATAAAAAAATAAAGACAATTAATGCCTTCAGTTCCTTAACTCACCCTGATTGAGAGTACCTTCGCTGTTGTCCGTGAGACAGGAGCAGGTCAGTCGTGTTAATCATGTCCTTTCATTCTTTTTTCCATCTTCATTTCGCACCTCACTTCTCTCTGCCACTCCATTCGCAGGTCAACGGCACTATTGATTTACACCCCTCACCTAATCACTTAGGTAACATTTCCCTGGCGGCTGCTTTTTCCTCCCATGATTCATAGCCAAGCAGTGAAATCTCCCAGTTGCCACTAATTAAGAGTAAGGTCAGCCTTTAATCATCACCTGCTTGTGCAGTGTGAGCGACTGCCCTTGCTGATCTAACGCCTTGCTGAAAAGCTCCAATCTGCTGCAAGATGAGGCCTGTTGGTGGGGGGAAAAAAAGCATATTTTTACTTGAGCTGTGACAAATGATTATAAGTGCTGTCATTTCAGTGACTTGAAAGACATCCATTTTGTTATTGCAGGGAACGTGAGAAAAATGGAATAGAAGTACTAAGGAAAGTCTTCCTTGGATATTTTCAAGGCTTGATAATTGAAGTTGATGTGAGCAGATGCTTAACTGAATCATCTTTCTGTTTATAACCGTCTTTGCTTATTACACACACACACACACACACACACAGACACACACACACACATTCATCCGTATGCATATTACACTGGCTACCAAGGACCAACTCATTTCAACTGACGTTTATGTGCTATAAGTGCCACTTTGGTACTATGTGCAATGATTTAACCGCTTTCAACACAAGCCAAGAACCCCCTCTCCCCCTATACTCTGTCTCACACCCGCATGCACACACATATTAGCCTATCCGCACATGGAACTCTATAATGAGTTACTGTAGGCAGAGGTTTAACCTTTAGCTGTGTGCTTGAGGAGAGAAGAGAGTGAAAGAGTGGCCTTTTTGGAGATATTTTCTATTCCAAGTGGAAGTTCTCTCTTTGCTTTTTCCTGCTCCACAGGGAGGTCAGAGGTCAGAGGTGGCCAGAGAGCCGATTATTGTTGTTGGGGGATTATTGTCACTCTTGGGACTTCCAATAAAAGCTTTGTCTCCCTACTTACAGTACAGCTTATGAGGCCACAGCTGCTCCAGCACATGTCATTAACTCCAAAATAGAGCTTATTTCACCCACACAGCCATACGTGTTTGACATCTGACTGTACACAACTTGCTTTGTCGTTAAGAATCCATGCAGTGTGTTATCTCTTTTCAGATAAATCCAGGTGTCATTTGGGATGTTCTCCTCTATCATTTGCCATACACCATATTTGCAATTGCTCTTATTTACATTGTAGCATGCCTGGAAGTCTTCTCTTTAATAAACTGGACCTAAAATGAGAAACCATGCACTCTGAGGAAGATTCATGTTTCAGTATTTCCAAGCTTTGTATTTGGAGCTTTAAAAGTTGCTGGCAAATCCAGCTGTTTGATCCAAACAAAAATGTTTTGCTGCAAACTAGGTCTACTTCAAAGTCAGAGCAGTTCAGGGAGTTTGGTCAAAAATCTCACTTCACATGTCAAGAGACCAAATATGGAGCTTTATGGAGGAACCTTGTACCAAGGGAGCCTTTACAGCCACATACAGCTGGTGGTCACTGGTCATCAAAGTCAATTCCTGTATGCCAGAACAAAGAAAAAAATGGTCCACCAGTGTCCCAGTTGATCTATGCCTGTGCAGAGGGTTAATTGCAACAGGCAGAGGCAGATGACTGCAGTACACGGAGGCTGCATCCAGCTGAGGAAAGTGGCAGACATGCAGGCGGGAGAACAGGCGTGGAAGTGGTCCATCCGCTGGAGAGAGGACTTGTGATGGATGGGGTGCAGCAATGCCAGACTCCCTCCAAGAGATTGAGAGCAATTCTCTCAGTGCCAAAGTGGCAGAAACAAATGGCTGAGAGAGAGGTTGGGTCGCATTGTTATGAACTCCCAGACACTGATGCTTTTCAGGTCGTGTAGCCTCTCTGGGGGTTTTGGGAAACCTGGCTGACAGGGTAGATGGCCAGTTGGCAACCACTGTGAGTGCTGGTGGAGGCTCACATTTGCCTGTCGAGACACATCAAACCTTCCCGGCAAAGAAGAAGCCCAGACTGAGCCAATATTAAGTGCAATGGATGTCTTCATAATCAAGACCATTTGGCAATGGTTGTAGGGGAGTATTTTATTTTCCTTTCCTTTCCTTTTCCTAATTTCTTAAAGCAAAAAAAAAAAGTCATATTTAAACCAGTGTTCACATGTGTTTGTTCTATGATCTTAGGAAGTTCAGCCAATTTTAAATACAAGAACAAGCTTCCCCCTAATTCTAGAAACAGCAGAGGCAAAAGTCTAGTCTCTGAAGGCATCATATGACCCACATTGAAATCTGACTGAGAATGATTTTGTGGCTTCTGTGACAGCACCCATGGGTGACTGATGGGTGACTGCAATACATGTCTCAAGCTCAGGCCTCATAGAATCAAACAGAGTTGGTTGTAAAAGCTAAAATTACTCCTCAGAGTTAATTTTTAAATTAATATAAAACTACCATTTGACATTTTTGGTTCTTCTTACGCTTAAAGAGATTTATCCATTATTTCATTTAAAGTTATATTCCTTATGTTCTGGTTGATTTGGCAACGCTTAAAACATCTTAATAGTACCAGAGTTATAAAATATTTACCTTTCACTGTAGCTATACACAAATATGCTTCCTCTTCAAAATGCCTGCAACATACTGTAGGCAAAATTTGTAATTTAGTCCAGTTCATGCATGCATGAATCCCTTGTGCAAGTGCATGCCGTTTGAATCCAGAAGTAGTAAATTGCACTGATAATGCAAACTACTATGAAGACAGGTACCTAAGGAGTGCAAATACATTTAATGGCTATAGCAGAATAAATGCCAGTCATGAATAGTATCGAAATTAGGTGTGATGTGATGAAAATCATGAGGATTATAACTTTAACAACTATATTAATAAACATCAGAGGAATTTCAATTTTCAATCAAATTCAGTCCTTTAAAATGATGCAGGTTCTTAACCCCAAAGGACAAACCAATTCATTATCCCAAAAAATGAAAAATCTGAAATGTACTGTGACCATTTCCAGGTGATCATCTCCCTAGCATTTCCATATTGAAAACCTATTTTATCGGATTGATTTCCCTGGGAGACTTGTCAGTTCTCATTCATTTTTCAATTTGCAACTGCATCAGTGCAGGCCCCACAGCCTGTGTTGAATCATAAAAAGGCTGTTTTCTTGGCCACTACCCTGCATCTCCACTAGAAACCTATGATCTGGCTGCCAAATCAACCATGTGATATATTGATACGATAGAGAATTGTGACAACTTAGCGACAGATAGCAGGCTGTCCAAAAAGACTGTTGTCTCTGACATAATTGTGCCCTTGGTTGATTTCATCCTTTGGTGAATGTGGGTGCTGTTTAAAAGTCTGTCCCCATTTCTTCCCCCTCTTTCTTGCTCTCAAAGACCGACAGGCTCTGAACAGCCTTTGTCTTGATGTATTAATTACGTGGCACTTCTTCTTCTACCAACGTGAACCAAAGGGGGGAAGATGGAGGCTGTTTCTTCCTCTCATCACAGCGGCAGAAGGTGCAGCAGATTAGGTGTCAGATGATATTTAATGTGAAGAGGGCCTGTCTCTTTCCCTGACATCCTCTCCTGGGTGCACTGCTGCACGGCACCGATACTCCACCGCTCTCAATCCAGGTCTCATCAAATGGCACTCAAGTCAGAGGCAGAGAGAGAAAGGGAACATGTGGCTAGGAGGAAGAACAAAGAGTGGAGGACAGAGGAAGAGGCTGAAGAGAGGAGGAGATGCGAGATGGGGAAGAGAAGTCATTAAGAGAAAGTGAAAAGAGAGAAAAAGTGAAACAGGGAACGGGAGATGTGAAGGGAATGCACGCTGGGATGGCAGGCTGGAAAAAAAGCAGCAGGCACGGGATGGAGGCATGAAGAGAAAAGATGGAGGGGGAGAGAGGGGAAGAATCACAGTTTTTTCTGTGAAAAACACTGTATGCTCAGGCTCCTTGCTGAAGCCTACAGTAGCTGAATGGTTGTGACGCTGTGGAAGATAAGAGAATGGGAAGAGGATGGCCATGGAAGAGCTGTGAAATACCCTGAGATGAAAATACCTACCCTAGGAGAGTCAGAGGAGGAAAAGAGGATGGATCTCCTCAGATGTGCTCCCTGCATGGGAACAGCAGAGGACTGGAGCTGCAAGAAAGCGTGACAGGATGCAGGCCCGCAGGTCGTGGAATCAATTTAAATGGTATCACTCCACTCCTCCTCTTTCTACTTCTCCTCCTACTTCACCTCCTTTTTTCATCTTCCACTCTTTCAGCCTCACAGACTCTCTCTTCTCTCCCTCTGCTTGCTTTATTCCACTGTTTTGTAAAGCACTGTAAGAGAGGAAGAGAATACTCCATGGTAGCAAGGAGTACAGCTTTTATTTCAACGGCAAATTTGTGGTTTTTAAACATCTGAGTGCTCTTTTTCTGCATCAATTATATTTTAAATAGTCATCAAGGGTAGCCACACACATTGATAAAGTAGGTTGTTGGTGAGTTTCTTCCTCTCCAACTTATGATTTTCTGCCTTTTTTCATGCCAGTGAATAAATATTCAGAGGGAAATAGTGATATTTCACAAAGTGTGTTTATTAACCCCAAACCAAAAGTTTAATTTAAAGCAATGAATTCGATCCGTTCTCTGCATCAACTGATATTTACAGTTCAGTTGGTATTGACGGTGAAAAAGAAAATATCAATATAGCCATACACTGACAACTGCTGGATTCATCAAAAAGTCCAATGAACTGTGATGATGGCAGCTACATCTCCCTGAAAAATCAGCACAATTCCTACCACTGTGACTGAATATTACTTAGACAAAACAAATCTTCGGGGACCCACTTGTGAGTGATTAAGCAGGTCTGACTGAACCATCGACTGAGAAGTATGCTTTGGACTCATGGTTCTTTGGTGCCCACAGGTGTAAATTTAAGAGCTGATGAACAGAATTGCTCTGGAGATGGTGATGTTGTTCGCTCCAATGACTTTGGTGATCCCTTGATATTTCATCTAGCACCACTAGCAGGTCAGAAATTCCAGGTATGTAATTCTTTAGCTCATAACAGGATCACTCTAAACTGTATCCTTGTCAGCTTTAGCTATACTTTGAGACTAAAGCTAACATAGCATACTAGCATGTTAGTTACAGATAAAGCGAATGAAAAGTCGCTCATGTGCTAATATGCTAAATATTAGCATGTAACAATGCTTGGTGCAAGCATATTGATATGTCAACATGCAAAATATTTGTTATCACACTACCTTTGTTATCATACAGACTTTATCATGTCAGCATGGTAACAAGCTAACATGATGAACATTACAATACATATGCTCACTGAACTGGTGAGCTTATAAACATACTAACATGCTAATTGTTACAGTAAATCTTTAAAGTGTAACTTCAACCCCAGGTCTGAGCATAACTATATCCAGTTATTATAATAACATTAAAGATAAGAATAATAATAATGAGAGGAAGATAAAGAGTGCAACATTTAAACAAGCAAGAAAATACTAAAATCTCTCTGTCTGTGACTGTCCACAGGAGGAAATGCTGCTGGCAACCACAAAAACAACAGAAATCATCTTTGCATTTCATCCTGTAGCTCTTTAACTTTCAGTAACCGGTGCTCCACCATTACTGAACCTGTCCTCTTTAATATAAGCATGTTAACATTTATTAGTGTAACATAATGTTGACATCCTAACGTGCAGCATGCTAATGTGCTACAGTGAGCATTACAGACTCACAGGGCTGCCATAGACTTTAAATGAGTTTATTGTTTGTATTTTAATCACCTAGAAGGTGAAGTTCAGGAATGAGGATTAAACCAAATGAATTTAGTCAGGAATTGATTTATGAGTTGAGAAATACAGTACAAAATGTAAATAATTTGTTCCAGAAATGCTAACCCAGCCAAATGGTGCTACAATAAAATCTAGTTTTTATATAGGATTTACTAAAAGTGCATGTCATGGTACAGCTAAGCTTTAACTTTGTCAGAATCTTGCCACACGAGCCACACGCTTCCAGTCAGGAGATATTTCACAGGGGAATAACACCTTTGGTGTTACAAGTGATCTGGCAGATGGTCAACTCTGATTGAATTCTGCCCCATCTCTTTCCTGCCTCCAGAAGCTTCACTGTACGTCTCACATCTTTGCCAATGCTGTCCTTTTTGTCCCATGTGGGTGAAAGGCAAAGACGAGCTGATCTACACACAAGTCGATGCCCACTAACTCCCTGCAGTTTTGGGCACTGTCCTGAAACGAAGAAATAAAATCTTTGGACTTGATGCACCTTTATTCCCTCTGACAAATGGCCTCAGACAGCCCCCGCTCTCTCTCTGGCACAACTCTGCACTGAAGTAAAACAAAGGAGAAAGGCATATTTTTGTTATGTAGTACCCTACTACTTTTTGTTTACATATTACATTTTGCTTGCATATTATTTCTTTGATATGTATTACAGTTAACAGTTGGTATATCTTGAAATATGTGCTGGTTAAATTATCGCTGAAGTGTAATAACTTTTGCATTAATTTATAATTTGGTATGATGTTGAAATGTCCTCTGTTTAAAGTAGTCTTTGAACCTCTCAGGTTATTTTTCTTCTGATGTTTATTGGGTAGCCTGGTGCCAATCTGTTATTAACCAATTGGTGCCAATCAGGCACCAATTAGAGGGGTGGGACTAGAAAAAGCGAGAAACAGTCTGATACGTTTGAAACAGGTGGAAAACAGAGATAGGCTAAGTGCTGGTTTTAAGTTCAGTACAATCTGTTAAATTACTGTTGTTGATCCAAGTTAAGAGCCAGGGGTTTTATCTCAGTGTGTAACCCTGTTATAACGAGAGAGTGAGCCATGTATTAGAGCTGTTCTCAGTCAGTAATTCTACTAAACGCAACATGTGTGGACTGTTGCTGGTTAGCGATCGTCCTTGTGAGCTGGGATGAGAAGACACTGAGTGTATGTGAGAAACACATTTTGCACCAAGTATCTGAGTGAATATGGACGCTATCTGTGGACTGTAATGATATGGACATTTATAGTTAGGAGATAGGAAATTTATGAGTGTTTGTGAATTTCTGGATAGTACGCTTCGCATGCTGTCACACATGCACTCTTTGTGATTTTGTGCATCAGTATGTGGCCATTTCTTCATGCTTACGTATGTGCTAGTGTCATTTTGTGGGTGCTCGCTGATGTGTCTGTGCACTCATGCTGGCATCAAGAGCCAGAGTCTGCCAGCAGGGCGTAGCCCTGTCTGTCCATCTGTCAAGCCTGGAGAGGTCCCACTCTGCGACTCCTGTGGCTGTCAGGGCACTTTGCCCTCCACAGTGTGTTGCTCTCCTCCCATCCCTCCCTCTCTCTTCTTCCCCTCCCCGCCTCCCCTCCTACCACCTCTCCTCCTCCTCACAGCTGCCTCCTCAGCTGTGTCCACTGGCCATCGTCCCACTCCTCGGAGCATGTCCTGTTTATCTCATAAAGTCCCGCACACACGAGCAGCAGTCACACCCGCACGCTAACACACAAGATGCACACGAATACTGTATGCATGCCGACATACTCAAATGGGCATGCACTTAAAATGAAGTCACACAGGCGCACACACACACAACCACAGTCCACATGAAATCCACATGTATGTCTAAGAGATGCAGTTTAATCTTTTTTGTCTTTGCATGTCAACAACACTTAACTCTGTAGGTTCATCCCACCTGAAAGCAAATAACTATTCCTGTCAAACTGCTATCAACAAGACATCAGTCTCCTTCTTCCTCCATATAACTGCTGATTCTGCACTCTGACCGCTGTAGTTATGCTAAGTACAGGCGTCTCTGTTCTCAAGGCAATACACAAAGACAACAGATCAAGTTTAGCGGTGTGTAGTCTGGCACCAAACTTTGATTTTTACAATTTTTACTAATATTAAAGGGTCAGTTCGCCCCCCAAAACCATACAGTGGCTCTGGTTGTATTAGCCAAGGGATATACTGTATGTCTGAGATATTCTGCCTACGCACAACTGCACAATGGAGGTGAACAGAATAACATTTGTAGTGCTAACAGCATCTTTTTTTTTTGACAAACAAAACATATTAATTCAGTACTACAAATTAATGAAACATCTCATTATATAGTAAAGCACAACAAATACACAGCACAAAGGAGTGGTACAATTTGGGCACTACAGTGGCTTACTTGCACTTGTTTTCACTGAATTACCCATGATTAGCTAGAGAATTTATGGAACAGGTGATAGTGTGTTAAAACACTGTAGATCATCCAATAGTAACAAGATGTAAGTGAAATCAATCTCTCTAGGTGATTTTTTTTACTTGCTTCCATAAGGGATAGTTCACCTAAGTTACTCACTTGCCCGTAGTGATATCTAGTCTGCTGTTTTTGTCCTTTTTGTCCATGACTTATGATATTTATCTCTGAGATTTATTTTGTCACCCCTATACAATGGATATGGGTGACATTTTGTTTATAGTGCTTGGAGCACTGAAAAATGGCACCTAAAAACTCAACAGCAGCATGCCTTTCCAGAAACAGTGACCCTGTAACACACTGTTTTTGTAGGGACTATTTCTTCAGTAGAAAGTAGTTCTGTGGATAATCCTGAGTATCTGACATACTGTTTTTGGAAATTTGTGTTCAAAATAAATGAGTACAATCACCCAGATAGAGATGATTTCACTTGCAATTTTATGGACATTTGAATAAAATAATTATTATTGGATGATCTACATTACTTGAACACATTGTCACTTGTTTAAACAAATGTTAATTAAAACAAATGTTACAATGCATTTTTACTGGCAAACTGAACCTTCTTATTTAGCAGTAATGTGAGACCCATTGTTGAAGTTTGTGCAGCGTAATTGCTGAGCTGAGATGTTTCATCAATTGGAAAAACAGCCTATTTAAAATATTGATTTCATCAGACTCAATGAGGCATGCACATCAATTTGAGCACACATTACTGTAATGATCACTGGCACCAAACATGGAATCATAAGTATGAACACACAAGCCGAAGGATCACTTCAATTTGGAGGAGTAGCACTGCAAGGGAAAAGCAGGCAGCGAGAGTAAAACAGGTTTAATAAAGGTAGACTGACTCTGCTTTGCTTTTTTCCTTCTGTATTTAGAAAGCTCATCTCCTCCACAGCCCCAAGTAAGGAGAGCTCAGCCCCGGGCCGGAGGGAGTTTCGGTGCATTCATCTCCAAGGTAAATAAACACCCAGTGGAAAAAAAAAGGGGGGGGGGTTAATATATGGACTTACTTGCCTTAAGCATTCTTATCATTACAACAACACTATTTCCCATGGTCAGAAATCTGCGTCCCAAGCTGTGTTGTTCTGCTTAAATGAAATTTATTTCAGGGTGGAGATGCAGAGAGACGCAGTGAGGGGAAGTACACCAGCCAAATTTAACATGTCATAAATTACACACATATTCTTCGCTCAGCTTGCTTTGATTAGCAGCCTTGGCAAATATATTACATTTTCCAGCAGAGGCAAATTGGGAGACTAGTCGCTGCATTGACACAATCTCACTCCCAGCGTGTTAAGAAAGCACTTCGTTAAGCTAGACTTCCCTTTGTGACGAATAGATGATGACAGGAAATTAGAATGTATGAAAACAAATTCAAATCCACAACTTTAATCTTGGTAAATACAAGACTGTTCTGTGTATTTGAGATGCATTCCTTTAATTAAGAAATTTATTGACTTCTCTATGCGCAGCGGCAGCCAAAAACTGGGCCGGGGCTGGTGTGTTTTCAGGAACGATAGCAGACTTTGAAATGCTACACTGGCTTGTCGAGATTCGCCAATCATACTGACGTCTTTCTGGCTCTGTTTCCCGACCGCAGCGTGATCATGAATCTGAGCCGGAAAACGCAGCTGGATTTGGCAGATGAAAAACTTTGAAATTGAGTTTGACAGTGTTGGAGTAGCAGTGAGTGATACTTAATACCACGGAGAGGAAAGAGAGGACAGAAGATGAGGTGAGTGATGCTGCGGCTCTAGATTGTTTGTGCCTCCATGCTGGGAGGCATTTCTGCCAGATAGAAATAAACACAAGGCTAAATGCAATGTGCACACGTACATACATGAACACTGACACACATACTATATACATGGCATGGATGGATTACTGCACAGGCCTACTTAGGACAGGTCCGGGGGCCCAAGTGGTGAGGGGTCCCCAAACCAGAACCTCTGTTTAAAGTGACTGTTATTTACTGTAATTGTCTTGTTGGAAAGTCAAAAAGCTCTGTCAAAAGTAGGGATGTCCTTATATATTGTGAATATATTTGCTCCTGATCCATGTAATATTGAGTGTCTCCTAATCCTGTTTTGAAAATACAAAATGTATCTCTGGTTTCCTATAATATTATGTATAGTGTCCTATAGTTTGTTCAGCTTCAGAAACATTGGATCCTACTATTCCCATAATGGGACTGAACAGCATCTTTCATTTGACCTTCCCTAACTGTGAAATGCCCTCATCTTTCAAACTCCATCCCAGTTATATAATACAGGTGTTTGGCCAAATATTTGATGGCCTAAACTGAGATACCACTGATGACATAATTAGGATCATTATCTCCCTCGAGAGCCATAGAAGACATTATACAACAGCAGTATTCTCCATGACGAGTAAACTGACCTTTCTGTGTAAAAGGGGTGGAGGGCCCCTTGAAATTATTCGAATACAACAATCTGAGAAGGAAGAAACCATCTATGTTCACAAGCACACCTTTGTATTTTTCTAAGCATACATACAGAAAATAATCACTCATTCTGATTGATAACACTCATTACACATACTTAAATGAGCCACTGTACATAAGCACGCACACACACACACACGCAAACAGTATGAGTCAGTATCAAACAGACACACGTGTATTTTAAAAAAGAAAAGGAAGAACAAAAGGAAACTGGAAAATGCATTTTTCTGCACGAAATGCATGTGAATGCTGACAGCTGAAATAAATCGCAAAGCATTGCTGAAAATGCTGAAATCTGAAATGAATTTTGCGTGAAAAAGCTGAAAGCTCAAATGCACTGCACTGCAGCTGAAAAACCTGGAAGCTGAAAAAATGTAAAACTGGCAGAACTGGAAGCTGTACTGCATTATCTTAAGAAGCTTAGAGTTTAAATAAATTGCTAGAAAAGCTGGAAGCTAAACTTTAATACTGTCAAAGCTGGAAGTTGAAATAAATTGCCTGAAAAGGCTGAAAGAATTATTATTAGATCTATTTTATTGTTTTTTATGTTTATTCTTTTTATACTGTTTACATTTGTCATGTCTTATTATTGACTTGCCAGTCATCTGTAAACCTGTACAAAAGGCGCCATATAAATAAAGTTTGATTGATTGAGTTTATATGACTTAATTGGTAGTTTGTTGGTAATTATTTCTTGTGACACTATAATTAATTTTTAAAACAAAATAATAATCTAATTTTACAAAAAACTAAAAATATCATTAATAAAGTCATCTGTCTAAAACATTGAAACCAATGAATCCACAGAAGACCTATTTCAATACATTTCAATTCAATTTCCAGATGTGATATGAAGTATGAGCTGAAGTTAACTGGAAAAATTACATGAGACAAGGTAAGTCAAAAAGTTGAAAGAGCCGCTGCAACTGCTGCTCCAGCAGCAATTTTTCAAATCTATATTGTATCAAATGCCACAGACTTATATGATATGAGATATGAGATATGGCAGTTAGTAAGTAGTATGGTGGTGTTTCACTAATGGCCACAAGGTGGGGCTATTGGTGCCATACTTCAATATGTCGTACACATTCTCATGAAGAACTTGTGTACCAAGTTTTATTTTATTCAAGACAATAGAAATGTAGAAATATCAGGTTATAATGTTATTGTAGCGTCCCCTGTAGATACATTGGATCAAATGGTACATACTCCTGCAGTGTGGCCGTATGTACAACATTCCCAGATTCAGCTGCAATCGAATTTAGCATTGAAGAGTTATGGCCTGATAAGTGCATTAAGCCACGCCTTCAAAAGTTTGGTAACCAATTACAGAAAAACAGTAAGTGATACCCAAAAACAAACTCATAAGTTTTATTCGGGGTTATCTAAATAGAAAATAACTAAAATAACTTGTCATGTATCAAATTTGGTAAAGACTGAATGAAATATGTGCCAACAGAAAATCCCAAATGGCTGAAGTTTTTTTCAGGTGCAAATGGGCGTGGCCTATATGAGCCGAATCGGTGTTGTCCAAGGAACACATTGTGTATTGTTTTGTTTTGAAAATTATATAAAATCAGTGGAATATGCTAGAAAGAAGAAAACAGTCATAGCATAAATGACCTTGAAGACTTGAACATTTTGATATTTGCATGGTTTCTGTAGCTGAAAGTGTGCAGAAGTAGTTAGCGATCAAAAAAACGGACGGAAGAATAATAATAAGGATTTGAAGAACAAAAGTGTGAATGTTTCAGCATTCACACTAATAAATAAAGCTTTGAAGAATAAAAGTGTGAATGCTTGTCAGAATTCACATTAATTAATTAAACATCAAGCAGAGTGAAAAAGACGTCACGCTCTACCTTTCAGCTTGAGTGAAGACATTTTGTGTCACTTTCCTGCTAACTTTCATCTCCAGATTCACACATCTATACACACTGCCGCAGACACACACACAAGCACACACACACACCACACGCATACACATGACTTCTTGTAATTTCTGCTCTTTTGTATTTCTATCCACTTGAGTGTTACTAATAGAAAGAAAATGAGTAGCAAGTCGAAAGAGCTTTGAAGTTTGCCAGCAATAATTGAGATGATTGATAGTTAGGTTTCTAAATAGCAGGATATTGCATCTAGAGCGTAGAATAACAATGTGAAACAGCATTAGGGAGAAAACGCAATCATGGTTTTCCTCACTGTTCAGATGCTGTGAAGGCTGCACAGACACATGTACAGATGCATATGCTTGTAAAGTCCTCTGCACAGCAACATGCAAGCCCTGACAAACACTCAAGACATACACATATAAACACAAGTAAATAAACTGGAAAGAATAGGAGAAGCCACAAAGTGCATAGATAACTAAATCAGTAAATAATAGAATACATTTGTTCCTGGTGAGATGGGTTCTTTGGAGGATAAGGCTCACAGTGGTTGCCATCTGAGAGATGAGAAAAAAGGGAGTGAGAGAAAAAAAAAAAAGTCTGAAGGGAGAGAATAAGCACAGCTCATCAGCTCGGTTGAGATTGTAGCTTGGAGGGGAGAGATAAAGCCATTTTGGCACAGTAAAATCATGCATCCATCACAATGCTTATCGGTCACTTGGGAAAGGTGCCTAAAATAAATCGTCAACTGCAGCGTCAATAGCTCAGAGCCAGACAACGGGAGGCAGTGGAGCAGTGCTCTCTGCTTGTTTGAACAGTGTGACTTATTTGGAGGGCAATCAAACAGAATGGAGATATTTATAATGTGAGCTCACTTCATATCTAGCCAGATATGAGATATGAAGGAGCAGTGATGGCTTCCAGATTCTTAAGGAGTGAGCAGGGGAAAAGGTGAAGAAGATTGCCATTTCTATAAGACAACTGACAACCTCTTCATCTTGTCTGCTCATCCCGCTGAGACCACGTGTTGGTCAAAGGTTCAGCTACATCTGAGATTGTCTACACACAGTAATAAATAGGAGACCTGCTGCTCTACAGCATTCACAGCTGTTGATGTCAGGTTTCAGTTCAGTTCAGCTAAACGTGTTCAGCTCAGGTGAAAGGGTCAGTTTAGGGACTGCTTTCAGCCCAGTAGCCAGAATAAAATGTTGGCATTGTATGTTTCTGCAAACCACAGATACATTGAATCTCTGTGTTTCAATACGTTTAATATGTAGCATATCAACATTTCTACAATACGTAGCACAGGGAAAGTGACGTAGTTCAGATGACATCTATATGAGCTGACTTTCTTATGAGGAGGAGGAGGGGTTGTGTAGTTGGCTAGAGACTTAAATGAAAGAAAGTTAGAAAAGCAAAGTTGGAAGACCACTGTTTGAGACCACTGCCCGCTTCATGTTTCAACTGACAAAACTGGGTATTTTTAGCATGACGTTGGGACATTTGCAGCCGTTTTTCTGGCGGCAAAACTGGGTATTTTAACCCAAACCATGATCTTTTCCTTACCCTAACTAAGTGGTTTTTGTGCCTCAACCTAACCAGACCTTAACCACAGTGTTGTCACATCATAAAACATAAGTATTCAACTGATAATGGCCATTTAATGCAGTGTTGATCATGATCAACGTATCCGTGGTTTGCAGGAATGTACAAAGCCAATGTTTTATTCTGGAGATTGGGTTGCTGCTTTAGACCAAATACGGTGAAGGGGAATAGAATTTACATTATAAAAATATATATTGAAAACTAAGCAGTAAGTTGTTTTTTCTAGACGCAATGTACTGGTTGGTCAGGATAATCTACAGATTACAGAACAAACTGTTTTTGGCATTTTCTACCTTCATTTGACAATAATCTGTTGAAAACTGTCCACAAGACGTCTTAAACAAAAAGCATGAAAGAATCTTTGGGCTAAATGTTGAAATTGTCAATCATCGTCACTGACCAATTCAGTGACTTTTAGCAATTTAGCCTCCCATAGTGAGTGAAAGCACTGTTGTCAGCTCATTCGTTATTCACAGTATGATAATTTAAAGCTCAAAGCTCATTAAAAGACAGTGAAAGCTACAGAAACAGCCATGATGTTATAACTCAGTTTCAAATAGGTGGCTGCTGGCCAGATAAACCGTGTTTGTATTGACCAGGTTTTGTAGTGAACTGAACATAACAAGTTGAACCAGCAACTGACAGAATTTATGTCTGAACTGTCAGAATCAACGCACATCACACCATTAACAGCGGTGATGTGTTCACGTACTGAGATGCATTTGAATGGTGACGCAGAAGTTTAAGTTAGAAATAAGGTGAGCAAAGTGCATAGTGACTACGAATCTATGAAATTATTTGTAATTTTCACCTGTTAGTTGTCCTCATTAGAGTCTTATCAAGGACATTTCCAGTTTATTACAATTTAGGTCTTTGTTTTTGTAATTTTGGACATCATTCCTATCGGTAATAATAAAAATGCACTGGACATGTCAAAGATCCCCTCCAGACATTTTTTTCAGACATAAAAATCCTCTTCTTGTAAGTGTCTGATAAGGTTTTTCCTCAAAAAAGATCAATAGCCTCATTAAAAATTCTTAAAATAAGGTCTCCTCCTTCACCCCCATTGAAAAATCTATTGAATCTATGAAAATGAAAACATTTCAAGTTTTAAAAGTCCAAGAAACATGAGCCATCAGATGATCATACAGGACCCTGGTTAAACATTTTACCTGCATACTTTTACCAGCCAACATTTCATGTGCACTTCCTTTCACTTGTACTGTGTTTCCATTTTTGTGAATCACAGTAAAATGGTTCAGATAATCTAGGTAAACTGTTGGTTTGTTTAAACCAGGTCTCAAATCTCTTGTGTTCCTTCCCCCACTGAAGCACCACATTTGCAAACGCAGTTATTACTTTGGTGAGAAAAACATTGTTATAGCTGATAGAAATTGTGACCCAAGGTGTATGAAACAAGAATTTTCTTGTGAGCTCAGTGGATAAGAGATTGTTCCCTTCCTTTGTATTGGGTTTGTAAAAAAGTGTTTTAGCAGTGGATATCCAAAAAGCTTTGCCAATAAACTGAAACTATGCAAGATACCATTAAGGCTAACTGCAAATAATATTTTTTATAGTAATTTAGGGGGTCGGACCCTTTAAATACAAAAACAAGAATCTATTTCAGCCATGATTAAATGACAACGTCTATCAAATGTTAATACCATTTTTTATCTCTCATATTACGAATGCAGGTCAGAGTTGATGCAATAGCTTAAGCATCACCACAGAGATGAAAATAGTACATTGTTTGCTGTCTCTTGGCCTGTGGATTTTGCTGCACACACACAACCCATCACACCAAGTGCTTTTTTTTTTTTTTTTGTTTAGTACACATGCTGCCTTCTATTTTCATATTGGCAGTGGGAGCAAATCTGCTCTGTGGGGATTGAAACATTGGCCTTGGAGAGCTGCGCTAGCTACGAAGACAGACGGTAATCCTCCGGCAAACCCCAGCTCATCCCAGTCCATCATTACATCTCTGTGACCTAGAGCGCTGCTTCCGACGTGCTCCCCCTACCCTCCCCCCCCACCCTCTTCCTTTGCCCTCTCAGAGAGAGAGATGAGGCTTCCCTCAACCTTATTACCATTTCAAAGATCTCCCACAAAATCAGTCCACATGGCCCCGCATTAGACTAGTGGCAGGGGGCACAGCGCTCTCCGATTCCAAATGTCTCTGAAAGTTAAGACACTGGGAGGCGAAGCAATATTTTGTTGCTATCCAGCCAAACACGGACAAGTATTCCTGACCCGACTTCAAAGTTACAGTGGGGAGTGAGGCAAGGCTGAACCGTCACGCCCTGACTATACTGCAATCTGGGCCAATAAAGAAACACATATACAGATTGACTGAAAGGAAAGGGTTTAATGATTTGCTCTTTCCATGATTCAGTACTTTGTTGTTGCAGCACTCCGTTCTCTATAGTGGCCTCTATAGAAGTAATTTTGTTGGCTATGAATGCACATTAAATGTAAGTTAATTTGTTGGCGCTCACTTTAACTTTAATTTAAGCTGTTATCCCATTGACAGTGTAAGTGGTTACATCGTGTCTGGCCTGCATTTTGATCAGGAAGAAATGCGATTTTCCCCTACAGAACTAGCACTTTAATGACATTTAGGGAAGATTGCTCTATTCTCAGTTGTCACAAACAGCGCCGCAGTGACTGATCTGTTTTCAGAGCCGAGCTGAAACGTGAAAATAAAAACTCGACAATGACTGAAACTCTCCTGTGAAACTACAGCCATCAAGGTGAAGTTCTGAGAATTTCTTCCAAAAAATACAAAAAGCTCCCCAAAAAACCCACTAAAAAAGTTCACCTTGTTACTTCAAAAGCACCTCTCTCAACACACTGCGGCGATGTGATTTCATATTAAAGAAATACCACAAAAACGTGTCCATTTATTTTTCAATTCCAAAGGCATGAAACATTGGTGAGGGGATAAATAATGCTGACGCTTCTTTGCTTTGTGCAAGGGCATTCTTTCCATCTGGAGTGTGATTGAAAAGCCCCAGTGCCCCAGGTTCAAAGCACTATTACATGGCACTGTGTCTGGGTTTTTCATCTCAGATGGGTATCTGGGGGCTGACACTGAGACAGATAGGATATCAGAGCCAAGGATGATACAAGGATCGCCTCTGAAAATCAATCGGCAGACAGTCCTACATTGGTCTCGCCTATTTATTTCTGCATTGCTCTGTGCGAGGCCCTTCATCAGTGCGGGCTTCTGCAGAAAGTCCAACATATAAAACGAGTTCTGATCCCACAGAGACAGACGGAGAGAGAGAGAGAGAGAGAGAGAGGCATGTGACATCCTATTTTTTACCACCATATTGCCAGCACCTCAAGCCATGATCACTACACAGAGAAAAATAGATATGCACATGCAGAATACAGTATTATAGTAATGGCTGTATCAGGATAACTTCTTATGCAGAGATCATTCCTATATATTTCGTATATTCAGCTACTCATATTTTCACTTTGGAGAAAACCTTTTCTGAATTTTACACATGAATGGTGACAGCTACTTTCTAATGCAGGGAATATGATGATTTTGTGTTTCTATATTCTTATTGAGCTGAAAGGTCCACATGAACTCTATAGGGCTTACAGACGTCTATATCAGTGGTTCCCAACCTGCGGTTGGGACACCCCAAGGGGTTGCAAGATTAATCAGAGGGGACACATGATAATTACCAAAACAGGACAGAATTCCTCATATTTCTTTTATACAAATTAGTATTTTTCAGACTTCTTCTATAACTATTTAAACAATCTGAGAAGGAAGCATCACTCTTTCCTTGACAAGGGGTTGCGAGTTGACACTGCTTTGCTTTAAAAGGAGTAGTAAAAAGTACTTTCTTTATAGCTTATGTTGTTCATGGTACATATTCTTAAGCATTATCAGTCTAATGAAATCCACTCATCTTTTATCATGAACTCAATGTGATTAGTTAAGTTTGTCAATTCCAAATCAGGTCAAATTAAATCATCAAGTTATCACATTTAGAACCATTGTAACACTTATAATCATAATTTCAGTATTTTTAAGTATTGTAAAATATTGTTGATCATGTAGAGTAATGTAACCTGACATGGTTAGTTAATTGAAACAAATTATTATTCTCTTAAGTCATAAAAATAAAGCGAGACTATGTAACTTTTGAAAGAAGAAATTCTTCCTCTTACAAATGTAAAGATGAATTAATATGAAATAAAACACACTCTTGCTCACCTCATTACACACTGAGGTGTTGCTGCTACAGCATTTTTTTAACCTGGTATGACCAGTAATGTATGGTTGCTAATGTCGGCTACTGTTGTGTTACCGCTGTGTTAGAGACATTATTGAGTCAGTTCACTGATGTGTTGACTCTACTTGTATATTGATATACTGTGTTTTAGCATTTACCATTGGTGTCATTTGGGACCACAGTAGCAAAAGTTACACACTATAGTCTCAAGTTGGTTAAAAACATTATTAGCTTCTTTGCATTGTTCTCAGCATGCACTAATTAAATTCTCCAGAATTGTATTATTTGATGACAGTTACATGATTGAGGTTTGTAACCAGTATGTGTCCTTTACGACAAGTATCTCAAGTATTTTATACATGCGTTATAAATCATCCGTGTGGAACACATGGGATCAGACTAGATTTATAAAATATTTAAAAAACAAACAATAATGCTTATCAGTATAACTAAACATTGGTTGGATTTAATTTCTTAAGTTTGTTTAGCTTATTTTAATTTTTAAGTTCAGTTTGACAAAGACGACTGATTCTCTACAGCTGCAGTATACAGTAACAGAATACAACGAGGTTACACCTCCTTTCTTTTGGTTGCTGGAGGTCACTAGTGGAGATAACTGAGGCAGACTGAAGGATGCAACAAAAATATTAGGCTTTTTGCTACCTTTATTCAGGAGCGTGATCTTTCAATTTGAGAGCATCAGTTATTGATTTCACGTCTAGATATTGTAATCCTTTGCCTCAAAACCCTTCCCTTGCACTCAAATAGCCCCTGCTTGCGTGCAAATTTGCTCTGCTTCTGCACAAACTGTATGCTTGCACTCAGATATATTGTTGCTTGCACAGATTTCCTTCTCCAGCTTTAGCCCTTCTCCTCACAAACAGGCTGCTTCTGTGCGCTCGTGAAACGTCTGTTCTCAGAACAACAAAAGTAACCAGCAAACACATTAAGACAGTAGAAAACAAAATTAACTTCAATGAGCTACTACATTTGTAAAACGCAATTGGTGAGGTTGTGTATTGTGCAGTTATATCAGGTGTCTTCCTTCTCCTCAGATGCTGTTTACTGTTGTTTATTTAAAGTTACTTTTGTTTTCTGCTGCCTTAATATGTTAGCTGGTTACTTTTGCTGTTGGAACTTTTCCCATTCCTAAACAATGAAATAGAGATTTTAAAAAAAAAGAGACACAGCGGCATCCATTTTGTTGTTAGTTGCCTAGCAACAGTGTTCAAATAATGTGCTGCAAATATGACTTAATCAATTCAATTTGAAGGAAAATATATCACCTTTAAAATAAAAACGACTCCCACTAGACTCTCGCTCCTGAGTCATGAAGGTAACGTTGTTTTCTCCTCTAGCACACTGATGGGATGCTGGTGTGCTATACGGCTACTATTATATGTAGCTATTATAGTAAAAGAAAAAGGGCGCTGGTATATATATTAACTGTCCAGGGACCTGTTTCAGAAGTCGTACAAGAAAGCAAGGGAAGTACATTTAATAAAGTCCTGAAGGGCAGTAGTGGATGAACCCATTTAAAGAGTGACTGCCCGAATGGGACGCTCTAAGAGGTAAAATGAACACGCCCGCAAGGAGGCAGGGATCATTTCATTGGTCAACACTAAGGATGGGAATCAAGAACCAGTTCCAGTTGAGAACTGATTCCAAATTGTCCACTTCCCTGGAATTATTTGCCTCCGAGCTTATCAGTTCCTCTTATCGATGCCCAGGCATGTGATGTTGATGGAATGAAAAAGGCAGAACCAAACTGCGAAAACATTGCAGCCTCCAGACTGTTTACAGAGCACACACGCTAGAGTTATCTTCGGTTATCTTGTAATTCATCTTCAAAACAAGCAGCGGTTGCAAGCATTTTTTGATTAATTGAGTAAATAATTACCTTTGCAAGACGAACATGAAGTACACTGTGAACTTTAGACGCCGTCACTCAGAGACTAACATTAGCAGAGATCAGCAGTAACAAACGAGACCGGCTGACCAACACACACTGCAGTATTAAACAACTTAAACCAACTCTGAGGTGAGAAAAAGAAGAGAATAGAAAATAAGAAGAAAATAAATCCGTGCTCAGTCTGTTTCACCACAAATACCCTGCGACCGTTCATCGTCTTGGACAATGATTGCTTTCCCCTGTGCTAATGGTGCAGCAGAGAGGCTGCCCTCCACTGCTGGAGACATGATGTTAACACAGAAGAGCGCTCCCCCTCCCCTTCATTTTGTTATTCTCATGCAGGCAGAAGACCGTAAGATGCTTTCAAATTAATCAATTCATTAATTAATGCAGTTAACCTTTGGTTGCGGACTATTTATCTTATCTACCAGTTAGGTTTCATATATTCATCAGCATGCAAGACCATTGATAAACAGTGGCGATAATGAAACAGTTGCGTTGACACTGAAACCCTGTGTAGGCCTACTTTTTTCCACACAGAAAAATGAGCAGGAATCGATAAAGGAATTGATAAAGAATCGGACCAATGAGCATAATCGATAATGGCACCGGTATCGATAAGATCTTAACAGTTCCCATCCCTAGTCAACACGACACCTGGCCTTCTACTGGTTGGAGAATTTCGACAGGGTTGTTGCACAAAAAAATCCAAGAGCAGAGCAGAGAAGCAGCCTGAGTGCAAGGAGAAGGGCTGAAGCTGGAGCAGGAAATCTGTGCAAGCAACAATATACCTGAGAGCAAACACACAGTTTGAGCAGAAGCACAGCAAATCTGCATGCAAGCAGGCGCTATTTGAGTGCAAGGGCAGGGTTTTCAGGGAAAGAATTACGAAATCTGAACATGCAAATCAATTACTCATGCTCTCAAATTAAAAGACCAAGCTGTTGAGTCAAGATAGGGAAAAAAACCTGTACAAAAACTCTTACATCACTTCATTATACTGTAAATGATAATACTGCAAGCTTTATGACAGTGTAATGCTGTTCAATGGTGAATACTTGACTAATTTTAGGAGCCTTTTTGTGGGGATTCTAGCTCTGCAGGTCAACAGCAGTTT
This sequence comes from Thunnus albacares, assembly GCF_914725855.1. Taxonomy (NCBI): domain Eukaryota; kingdom Metazoa; phylum Chordata; class Actinopteri; order Scombriformes; family Scombridae; genus Thunnus; species Thunnus albacares. The sequence continues at coordinate 21,507,632 of NC_058121.1, read as the reverse complement.
TTCTTAGACTTCCACCTTTACGCCCCTTTTGGAAGAAAGCTGTCTGTAAAGCAAGGATGTAAAGCCTTCGCTGCTGACAATGTGACCTTTAAAATTTCAGGAAAAAATTGCGGAAATATTCTTCACTCTGCAACGCATTACATCTAAAGGTTAACGACAGCACACTCCATCTATTCGTCCCACAAGCTCTCCTTCCATCTCTACGCTTGGCGGTGGTCCAAGCAGAAAAAAAACTGAAGTCGGCATTGCAAACTAAACACTTCAACTTGTGGAGAATTAACAGGATTAATCATCTTCCAGACAACTCAGGCAAATGAATAAATAGGAAAAAGCGTCTTGGCAGGTGCTTATGAGTGAGGAGAAACGTAACAGGTTGCTGAACCTCGTTAACTGCCTTGAAACACAACACCAACAAACAGACTTGTGTAGGTTAATTGAGAAGCTTGGAGAAGCTATAGGCACACAGCAGAAAAATGGATGGATTAGCCGCTTACACTTGGTGTGTTAAAACCCTTATTTCTCCTCTAATACCCATTTCAGGCTCAAGCTTTGCTCAACAAGGTCTTTCCTGTTAATAACTCTTTAGCATGACGGAAGAGTAGTCATTGTGGTTTAGATAGTACAGAGAAGACAAGATTGATCAGAATAAATTATAGTTTATTTTGAATCAGAGGAAGAATGCAGACAAAATACATGTATGACCAGTTATTTTCTTTTCTTTCTTTTTTATAATATATAAATAATATACAACTTTACATAATCTAATAAAAAAAAACATTCTCCAAATGGTATGTTAATGCAATTCAGGTTTATTTTATAATGCAATTATAATATTGACTAAATTTAATTCAAAGACTCATTATTTCATAAACTATTCTGCTTGTGTGGTCATTCATTTAAAAGATAATTTTTTTCCTCTCACAGTTTTATTTTTTAATCATGAATAATAGAGACATTCTAAGGGAAAACAAATCTATTCTTTCCTTTTTAATCAATGGTTCAGTAATAATATTTTATTGGTTAGTCAAACTTTTTAAACAAGATGGTCAACTTTACAACTATGTTGGATTTATTTAACATTATAAGATCCACGTTTCCCTGCAGGAATTTTTATGTATTATGTATCGAGTTTTTTATGTTGTCCCCTCAGGTCTTGTTTCAGTTTTTTAATATTGTAAGGCAAATGGAAATCACTATCTATTGTTTTGTGCAATTGAAACAGCTTGATCTGTCAGTTCTCTCAGCAAGATAGTGTATTATGAGTACAACTTCTGTCCTATTCAAATGGTCCAATTTTCTTGTGAAAATATACTGGGACAGAGTTTGGTTTGTTGCCTCAAGTTTATCTTGACTAACAAAGACAAACGTGATGTTAATGTGAATTGTACTTTTTTGTGGAGAACTCAGAGAAACAGTTGCAGTAGTTTTGGTCTGGCCTACAATCAACACAGCTCCGGGGACAAACCGTTGCTTATCTCATCTACCTTCAGCTTACATCACTAGAAAATTGTGTTGTTTGGATTTATGAAAGAATCCTTGCATTTAATTTACCTTTTAAAGCAAATTTTGCATTCATAAGTCAGAATTTACGAAGAAGAAGCCCTTTTGAGCTGAGTATATACATCAAACACTACGTTTCATCTACAGCTAAATGTATGAACAAAACAGCTCTTTTAACACCTGTAAGCTTCTCAATGTTTTCATTTAATTATTATTATTTTCTTTCTTTATTTTATCATGCTAATCCGCCTGGTTAGTTTATATGCACAAGTTGTCTATTGAAGTTATATTGTTGTTTACTTGCTATACAGCTGTTATATTTATTTCAATATAATTAAATGAAAATTCTAAACACCTTTTGTGTCTACCACTAGTTAACTGAGATAATTTAATTTTATTTATCCCCATGTGACTTCTTTTTTTTCGACTTAAATCCAGCATTTTGCAAATGGAATGATGACTATGAGGGCTGATTTTCCATCTGTAAGGGTGTTTGAGGGTGTTACACATCATTACCAGTGGTAACCAACGTACGTCAAACATACAAAAAAATGCAACAAACAAGCTTTTTATGGTCAAACAGTTGATTGCTACATCACTTTAATCCAACTGACCACGTCTTTAAACTAGATGAAGACCTCAATTAAGGCACAACCGCAAATTAAAGCTGAACGTTGGCACATTAACCTTATAGTCAGTGTTTCATTTCAAATCCAGTGTGCTGGTTAGCAGAGCCAAAACAACAACCATGTGTCAGTTATGTCAATAAATGTCAGTGGTAAAACTGAAACAGAGCCTTGACAGTATATAACTGCGCACACGCCTCTTGTGTATCCGTTATGACAAAGTCAATAGCAGCGTTTACATGAACATGTGATGTCCTGTCTGCTGGGTCTTGTTCAGGCTCCAGTCTTATTGGGGTTAAACCGTCTACATGAACCAATGATACCTCCAAACGCCCCTCCCTCTTAGCATCAATAAACCGGATAACAGAATGCTCCTTTATAGGCGTCCTATTCAAAAAGGTAAAAAGAAAAGCACATTTGTTGCCCTTTGATTGTTTTACTTGTCTAATCTTGTGGTAAATTTGTGTATGTCTGTATGAAAATAATTGTGTGAACTTTTACCAGAGTGGACCATAAAAAGTTTAAGCCCCATATTTAGCATTTAGCAGGAGTATATAAACAGGTAGGAAATGGTTTATAAAATACTATAATGTGGTTGTAAGCAGATATGAAGACAATTTTAAGTATTTATTAATGTATTTGTGACCAACTGAAATATTAGATAAGAAGATGGATGTTTGATAATATAAACATGAAATTGAAGTATTACTACGTGTATTATTGAAGCACTTATTACACAATTTCTATTTACAACTGAAGAAACTATTTATTTTAAAAGTCCTTCTTCACTCTCTATGACAACTGAGCAAATATCCACTGATAAAAGCCATGAAATGTGGCTGAAAGCCCTTGGAGAAATCAGTAAATGGGGTTAAAGTAAAGTGCTACACCAAAAGAATTTCACTGACAAGAAGGACATTGTGTTTTGTGGTTTATTGTGAAAGTGAATAGTTTTAATGGGAAACTGCTACTTTACGTGATAAGATTTTGTTTTTAATGCTTTTTCAAAAATTGATTTAATGGATACAAATTCAGTCTGACACTATTCTTTATGGGAATATGCAATCCAATCAGCATTTTCTTGTTTTCTTTCTTGTTTATCTGGACAACAGTTAATTAGACTGTGAGGTATGAAACAAAGAGAAACCTGCGGTGGGTTTGATCCTAAAGGGCTCGCATGTGTTCCCAGATGCAGGGAAATGTATCTGGGTGGAGATAATGATTGTTTATGTGAAATTTATATTATATAGTATATGAAGCAATAACAGGAAAGACTGACTTCAGCTGACTCTGCCATTACATATGCTTTTGACTGTGGTCTCTCATCACTCACTCTAAGAAAGTACTGGCGGTCGGCTTTAAAGGCTAACTCAGCATGATATGACTGCCATATTATACAGACCCTGGAACAGCTTGGTGGATTGTATTGCCTTACACTGAAAATTCCCTTTGACCTTGAGAGGATCTGGGATAGGCTGATAGGTATGCATCTGTCAGTGGATGGTATAGTATGCCCAAAATTTCACTGCTTCTGCTTATATTGGAGGACATTTCTTTCCCTTTATGGAGTAAAGCATTATAGGTGAAATGATACCACACTACTGACATAAGTAGTAAAACTCTGCATTCATGGTTCTTTCTTCTCTTTCTCAGACTCATGCAGTGTTCTCCCAACCACACCGTACAGACAAAAACCACACACACAATTATTATCACAGCTTTGCAGAGACAGCAAAGCAGCTGCAGTTTCACTTGATCTTTTATAATGGGAACAGCAGCACAAAGTGAGCAATGACATCTCAGCTCACAACGCCATTTCAACACTTCCCGTAGCATGACCCCAGAGTTGCTGAGAAAACTCTAACTCTGGTTTTTAGTGGAAAAAATGTTTAAAGATTAAATTATACACCGCCAATTACAGACGCAGTAGGGGATTCTGTTGAGCAGTGATTGACATTTACAGAATGTGACCATCTTGCCAGCTGTAGATTTTGTATCACAGAGGATCCAAAAGACCGCAACCTGATCATGGTTCATTTGCTACCAGGCTGCTTAAACACAGGATGAGACTATATAGTGTCTAAATGCTGCAATACAAATTATTCTTACATTTACAATGTGTAGAATTTTAATGTGACGTTGAATCTTTATAGCAGTGTTAACAGTTTTACAGTGTTCATTTACTAACTAAAGAGTAACTTTTGAAATGAGGACTATATGTTGTGAAGTGCCCCAGAAGTGTATTTCCCCTTTCTGTTTTCCCATTTCCAATTTTTCTTTAAATTATGTCGTCAATATTACTTAACATAGAGACACAGGAACCTCCTGGATAATGTAATGATTCTATAGGTTTATGTTCCAATGATTTCAACTTTGTTTCTAAAAGATAATGTTTTGTCCATCATTTTCACATGATAGACGGCTAAAAATACTACAATATCCACTGGCCTCACCCACCATTGCTATGGAGCCAGTCAGAGGTACAAATCAAAGTGGTAATGATTTCTAAAACACTTTGTTGTTACAGTTGGAGACAAAACGCAGCACCATAGTTGCTGAATTCACTCAAAAGTGACCCAGAACTTAAAAGTGAACTGTTTTACACTGTTTATTGTAAATTAATACAATAATCATTAGCTTCTGCCCTTCGTTAGCAGTACCCCTCAAAGAATTTAAAGGTCTGTGATTGGATGTTCAAATTTTTGTCAGCAAATATAAACTGTTGATCTGTTGCTCTCAAGCCCCCAGGAAGAGCGGCAGGCTGTGAAGCCGATTTGACATAGTAGCCAAATCGTGTAATTACAACTTCTGGGACCATCATGTGATACACTCTGGCTCAAAAAACATTTTTCACGCACACAATCATTTAAAAAGGAGCAATTATAAAAAAGTGAACACACTTTTTTGAATGTCACAACCCCCCGTGTAATGACTTGTTTTACTATCAGAATTGGATCCATTCGGTCCAATAACATTTAGAAAGTCTAGAATAGCAGCATGATTTAATTATTTTATCCCCAGTCAAGTGAGCGGAGAGCCAACCGGAAGTCAACCGGCTTGACCAGTGGAAGTCTCTGTATATGCTCTATGGGCCCAAATATCCACATCCACATAATTTCTTTACAGCAGGAAGTTGATTTTTTTGGCTTCACTTTTGCCATTGGGCAACTTTCATGGGAATGAACAGTGTATCCAGTATCCAGTTCTCTTTAATACATCCATGATTGTTCTCATAAGAAACATTTTGCATTTCAGTAAGGTTATGTCTGTGCCCATAATGTCTGCTCAAGTTACAGGTTCTTGGAGGGAAAAGCAGTAACAGAGATTTGGATTAAATGCATTCATAACACCACTGAAAATTAAACAAGAAGCAGCAACAAGACAGCTGGTAGTCAAATGACTAAAATGTGACAAAAACTAATACACATTTTCTTCAAAAGACTAAGATCAAAGCTAAATTGAAATCAGGTACAAAAATGAGTCGTTCTGATGGAATACATTTTTTTTTTTAAGAAAACAGAAACATTCTTGCAAAACAACTTGTGAATACTTTTGTTTTCAGCTCATTCATTTCAGTGACCCTGGGTTATTTTTGATACTATTACAGCATTATCACCAGAAAGCACTGAGAAAATACTTGTCATGTCTATAGCCGCTTTAAAACTCAATGTTATTCATCAGACCTTCAGCTCATTTCTTTGTTGTTATTGTCATATTTTGTCCTGCATTTTTCTCTTGTTTAAATGTTTTATATAAAAATACATTTTCTCCAACTAGACAGTAGTTCAACAACAATTTTTCATTATATATATGTTTTTTTTCACATTCATACACTGCTATATGTTGCTTGTAAAGGGAAGGGAGACCAAACACAAAAATTGCGTTGAGTATTTGCAGTATGATTAGTGCAATAAAAGAGTAATAATCTTCTAACAGCAGCAGCAGAATAGATACCCACACAGTGACAGATTAGAGCAGATGATGGAAAGACTTAAGAGATTTCATTTTAAAATTTAATTTAATGTTTTAATTTATTTATCAATCTGTTCAGAAGTAATAGACTAAGTGTTGATCAAAACCCTACCTGATAATGACCATACAGGTATGGTCTCTGTTTTGGACATTAGCATGGTTGACCAACAACTAGTAAAATGCAAATCATCCAAAGTGCCTTCCTCCCAGTGACCACGGTGCCAATACAATGCCATGCCATTATTCATGTGAGTGATGTTTTGATTAAATCTTTAAGAGGCATGTTTGACAGACAACATTGATTTGTCCGACATCCTTATGTGAGAGGTGATTTATACATTTATTTTACTCAGTTAATAATGGCTGATGTCATTTCATTATGTATGTTTAAATCCGCTCTCCCTGAACAGTGTTCCACTCATATTCTTTGTTGAGCAGGAGAGGGGGAATGAGCTCTGCAGAGTTCCTGTGGAACAGTTAAGAACCATTACATTATGTTGTCAGGGTCAGTAACAAGCAGGAAAACCAAACCTCTAGAGTGTATGGGAGTCAGGAGGAACCACCGGACAGTCACTTCATGCGCCACAGCAGTTTCAGAATGATATATGATTATTGCTCAACATAAATTCCATTATCATAGGCCTGTTTTTACAAACTGGAGCCAGATCAGTAGACCCACTGAGAGAGGTTAAATGCAGAAAGCTCAACATTATCATTTGACGATGTAAAGTAGAAACCTACAAAGACAAGACAAACCACAGATGTTTCCACCAACACAGAGATTTTTTTACACTTGGCAACCAGAGAGAAGCACATATCGAGCGACTAAGCTGATACAAAGACAACACACTGGGTGATAGGCATCCTCTGAAATTCCACGAAAACACAAATTCTCAAGCTCTCCCTCTCAAGCTGTCCTTTTTCATTCTTTACAAAACTATTTCTGCAACACTATTAATGCCTTCCAGGAGAGACTGAAAATGTGTGCAGCTATAGCCATATTCAAAGAGTTATTGTGTCTCTCCTTTCTATATGACAGACAGCTTTTCACCCCGCCTTTGAGCGTGGCCATTCGGAACAACTATAAATACTTTGACGAACTGTCGCACAAAATACTTCTTTTCAAGCATAACCTGACATTAAAAGTCAAGGGTCAGGGTAGTAAGGGATTTTTCTCCTTTTCCTCCCGAAGTCATCTTGTAGAGCTGAAAAAAGAAGAGCTGCAACTAATTATTATTTACATTATCAATCAAGCTGCTAATTATTTTCTCTGTTTATCTTTTAGTCAATGAAATGCCAAAAAAAAATTGTCAAAAGTGGCATTCACAATTTGTCAGAGCCCACTGTGATGTCTCCAATTTTCTTGTTTTGTCTAACAGTCCAAAACATTAAGATATTCAATTTACTGTCATATACAACAAACAAAAACAAAAAATTGTCACATTTGAGAAGCTGAAACCAATAAACACATTAGTCAATTAATCAACTAATCATTGCAGCTCTAGGTGTGTCCAAAACAGTCAACATATCACAGGACCAATTAAACCATCATAAACAAACTCAAAGTAATCAAACACTAACAAGTTGCTGTTAACAGTATACCCGATAGGTGCAAAGAATTATTATGTTGTTGAACAAAGATATGGAATGGTGTTGTCTTTTGAAACCATTACTGCATATAATACAAAGTAACATAAATGCAACTGTCCTTTTGGAGCCCCTACAGAAAAAAAAAAAATCAAAATGCCTGTTGAAAAATACCAACAATGGATTAAAAAGTACAGTACACTGCTATTTGCAACACACTCAAACTCAGTGCTCATGTAGCACTAGTGTTTGCCTCTCCAACTCCTTGTTCCAAACCGGCATTTTTCTTTCGCTGAAGCTGCTTGACTCTTCACTCTTGTTGTTGCCTGCTTTGAAAAACTCCTCATCAGTTCATTCATTCAAGTATGGCTAAAGTGTGATGAAACGTGGTTGAAAATAATGGCTGGCCATTTTTATAAAGTTTATTTTTTACTAGGTATTCATCTCTATGAGGAAGCTTTTGTGCACCGCGAAAAAACAGCCCTCATCGCTGAATTGTTGTACTTTTTTAAATCACTGAGATACTTTTCATGCATAAATGGTGAACACAATCAAAAGCACCTGAACACTATACCCTGCAGTGTTACCATCACACGCTGCTATTGTTTGACAATTGTTTATGACTTAAATCTAAGGTGACTTCACCTTTAAGACCCGATGATGGTCAATAAAGATCAGGACATTAACTCTGAGAGGAAATTCAAATGTCTTTGAGTCTTAAACAAGGTTATGTAGAAGGCATGTTTCTCACAGGAGAGAAGTAAATTCATCTTCCTGGCAGTTTCAAAGGTCCCTGCGTTATTTCCTTCTGTTCTCTGCATAACAGGGGGTAATATCACTCTCCCCTCACAGTGCATATGTCAAACATGAAATAGTATAACTCCCAACATTGCAACATTGCGTGCAGTTTACAGTTATTTGATCAGACCGACCTTAAGTGAAAATGTTGTTGTAGGAAACACAAAGAAGGAAAATGACCAAGAGAGAAAATGAAATGAAAAAGGCACTTGGCAGGGATGCCATGTCTATTTTGCTGCATTCCTATTCAGTCAGCTTGCCCATACTTTGTGCCTGTGCATTAATAGTCTGTGCATTAAAGGTCTGAATATTTGGCTTTGATACCCCGTGGCTGATTTTTTGGTTGGGTTATTAGGGTAATGCTCTTTGACAGAGCCGTAACACAATGCTGGTGGATCAAAAGGCATTTTGTTTTCTTTTCATCTCTCATACTCTCAGCCAAGACTTCATTGAGCGAGAAAGAAAGCAAGCGAGCAGCAGAGACAGAAAGGAGACAGAAATAGACAGACTAGGAGACAGACAGGTATTGGAACAGCCTGCAGCCCTGAATCTGGCCTGTAAATATCTGGGACATTGCTCATCAACACATTAATTTCTGTCCTCATGCTGGAGGAGTTCTTCCATTAGCTCATACATAAGTATTTTGGATAGTGAGTTGCTGATGATTAATTCACTCGCATCAGTTGGTCGCCTGTGATAGTATGAGTGTTCCTCTCCTGTGAAGTCACATTTCTGTATTATCTTTCATCTTGCAACACTGCATTGTGATGGATATAGGGTGTAAGTGCCTGTGTGTGTGTGTGTGTGTGTGTGTGTGTGTGTGTGTGTGTGTGTGTGTGTGTGTGTTTGTGGTGATCCTGCTAGCAAATATTAATGTATGTAACAGCAATTCCATTGTGGCCTTGCTGTCAGAAAGAGGCAGAAAATATGAGATATAAGTGTGTGTGTTGTGCACATTCTGTATGTAGCATCAGTGCTGTGCATTATGTGGTTCCAGTATGTATACAAATTCTCTAATCTCATTTTAAAGGGCAATTCTGCTTTATTTCAATCAGTATTTTGTTAATCTTTACTTTACAGGAAAATGTACACAGTTTCACACCTGGAAGCTGCCCAGTGCAACCACAGTCTTAGCCGCTGGCCATTGAGCAGCTCCACTGGAGCAAAATTACTAGTCCAAACTTTTTTTGGAAGTGAAAGTGCTTCTGTTGCAAACATCCATCAGAGTTTACAGAGTGATAATGTAGTTAAACTGCTGGCTTATTTACAGCCTCTTGTGTTCCTTGCACTCACAGACTGCTGTGGAGATGCTGCCATGTTTCTCAGCAATTACTCTGGTGATTACAGTTTTACCATATACGATTTGAATTATGGTAGAATCTATCAAAATATCATACATGTTGTAATGAACCCGATTATCCTTCTATATGAGGAGTAGGCATTACATCTGCAATGATTAGTTGATTAATTGATTAGTCATTCAACAGAAAATTAATTAGCAACTATTTTGATAACAGAACAATCGTTTCAGTCATTTTTCAAGCAGAAATGCCAAATGTGAGACTTTGCAGCTTCTCCTTGACTTTACATTATAGTAAATTGAATATCTTTGGGTATAGCTGTTGGTCTGACAAAACAAGACATTTGAAAGTGTCACCTTGGAGTCAGGGAAACTGGGATAGAAATTTTAGTTTTCTGATGCTTAATAGACCAAATGGTTAATCACTAATGAAAATCATCATTAGTTGCAACCCTACATTTTATATCATATTTATCATGATATAAAATTCAGTTAACAAAACATTGAAAATATCAACATTAGTATGGATATTGTTTCTAATACAGAGAATTAAATACCTGAAAACTTAAAGTACTTTGTCATTTCAATACTAAAGTCTGGTTAATCCAATGTTGCAAAGAAATAATGTAGTGTCCTCGAGGAAAACGATGATGAGATGGTATCTGGCCTTGCTGATAATTTATTAGCTAACAGTACACAGGCTACTGTGGGCCATAGCACAATGCCAAAACAAGAAAAACTGTCAATGTGCTGTTAACTCTGAATGAGCCTCTCACTTAGACTTTTTTATAAACTAACTCCCACATCACCATAATAGATAGCTGAAATCACTGACAACCTTCAGAGTGGTTACTGACACCCTGGAAATCTCAGTAGCTGCACTTAAACTGTCAGTTTTATCCTTAGTTTTTTAACAAAACTAACATCTCTTAACAGTAACTAACTATAAACATGTCTTGCAGTCCATTATAATGATATTATTGTGGATTTAAGGTTCTAACTGGAGCCACAAACCACCAAGAAATAACAGTTGCAATCAATTGTCTGGTTTATTTATCCAGAGAATGATGTGAATGTTGATTGCTATGATGATTGCCATGGTTCTAAACAAAGAAACAAATTACAATATCTTGCCCAAACAAATCTTAAATCCATCCTTTAAACCATGTTAAATATTTGCACATTAAAGTACCATAAATATTTCAAATAATGATTAGCCAAATGCATACTTCATCGTAACAAATTAGATAAAAGATTATCCATTAACCTTGATGTCAGTTCTTAAGCACACCATAATCCCAATCAATTGAAAGAAACTGCTACTTACATTGAAGGTTATTCAAAAGACACATGACAAACACCTACAAACGCTCAATCAAGGTGAAAGTGTTTGGAGACAAAGAGGAAGAAGTCCTTACCCAGGCCTCTATTTATAAAGTGGGAGGTACTACCACACATACACCGAACCACCACTTGATTTCTCCTTGTTGCGATGAGGGGAAATGCATTTGCAGTTTCTAACAGCCCCTGGATTTGTGCAGTTAATACATTTCATTTAATTTCTTCATCAGTGATTTCAGGGAGTGGGATTAATCTGGAAACAGGGCATATGTATTCTCTACTTCGAATAATGACCTTAGTGGACCTTTCCATCCTTTCCAGGGTAGGTTTAAGTTTTCCTTCCTATAGGCCATGATGCTCGAGGATACTGGGGGTCAACTATCATCATAATCTGACCTGAATCCAAGTTCTCCCCGTCAGTCTCCCATTTTGCCTGGTTTAGAGGTTTGGAAGGTAATAACGAATGAAGGCTGTCCAGAAATGATCCGATAAGATCCGTGACACCATCTTCTCCTGCCAAGGAGTTCACTTGCACAGTAGATTTCCTGAGGAAGAGAGGAGTTGGGCCACCCCATCAGCAACATATTTAGTGTGACTGGGTCTGGATCACCAAGGTCAGAGGAGATATATCCGAGAGGTTTTGAATTCAGAATAACTTCAGTTTCAATAAGGACTGTGTGTAGGACTGTTTCTGTTGTTGGTTGGTTTCTCAATGCAACATGGAAGACCATTTTTATTGATTTTATCTCTCATTCCCAGCTTCCACCGAAATGTGGGGCAGATGGAAGATTGAATTGGAAGTTCACTTGACTGTGGGCCAATTGCTGCTTTAGGTCTGGTGCCATGGCCTGGAAGGCATTTTGTAGCTCTGCCTCTCCTGCGCTGAAATTAGTCCCACAGTCAGAGAGTTCAAAGGGTTTCCCTCTGTGTGAGACAAATCTTCTGAAGGCCATTAAGAATGTATCTACATCCATACTATCAAGCAGCTCAAGATGTATTCAGCATGTTGTTAAGCATTTAAAGAGTATGCCCCACCTTTTCTTGGTGCAGCGGCCAACCGTGAAAGTCCCAAAACAGTCTATGCTTGTGGACCAGAAGGGGGGCTTTAACAGTTTAAGACAGGCTGGAGGAATGTCTGCCAATTTGGGAAAGACTGGATTGGCTCTCCATCTCTGACAGTCTTGACACTGGTGCTGATGTTGGCAAATGGCTTGGCGACCAGTCAGGATCCAGTACCAGTACCTCATTTCCTCCAGGACATGCTCAGGGCCTGGGTGGAGCAGTTTCTCATCATAATGCTTGATAATGAGTTTAGTTATGGACTGTTTTGGATCTAATATAATTGGATAGATCTTGTCATGGTCAAGGGTCTTCTCTTTGAATTCGACCTCCAACTCTGATGAGACTGAGATCAGGGTCATATTCAAGAGACAGGGAGAGTAGGTTGCTACCTTTTGATAAGGATTTATCAGTTTTGGGGGCAATAAATTCCTGGGAAGCACTCTGATTTGGCCCTTTGCAGAAGATGCCTCTGTGAGCTTATATAGCATTGGACTATGTTTGATTTGTAATCCACCACCCCATAAAGCACATTTTTTGTTTCTTTTATCAGATCATCCAGCTGCTGTACTTGTACCGATCAGGGAGGTATGTGTCATCTGACATCATCGCACCAAAAAACATGATTTTCTGAGTTCCTCAACAGTCTCTGATTCAGCTGGCACACATAGATTGGCTGGCCAGCAGCCAATCAGGAATTCTGCAAGAGAAATGGAGGGCTTTGACTCCATCTGTGTTGCTGAGAAAGCTCTAGGACGGTTTTGCCCCATGTTATGTCATTGGCTGGATTATTCTTTGAGTCAACATATCTCCAGCTCTTCATGTCAGTCAGAGTCTGAATCTCAGCTGTTCTTGTCCCAACGAATACCTTGTAGCAACAGGAGTCAGATGTTAACTGTGGGTCACTGACTGTAGTGGAGTAGTGAGTTCAGAACTGAGACGGTTAGCCAGCTGGGCACCGGATAGGGCTGCACATAGTTCAAGGCAAGGGATAGATAGCTGGCATAGAGGGGCTATATGAGACCTAACCATGATGAAGCTGTTTGTCTTTAGTCGGAAGGTGCGCAAAAGCACCATACACATGCTCAGAGGCATCACAGAATACATGCATACGGGATTCTGAGGTGGCTGTGTTGGGCCAGGCAAAAGACATTTGTTCAGGCTTTGTCCAATGTATTCAAAGGAGTAGTCAAATACAACTCTGTATTTGTTGGTGTGTTCAACAATGTGATGTGGGAAATAAGTTTCCTGTGGTTGGTCTACCTGCTCACTGGGAATCATTTGAACATAGCCAGACTGCACAAGCTTATTCAGTTCCTCTTGGTATTTATCAGACAGCTTGGATCTTTGGATCTTTGGGCCATCAGGTGCCCCATGAGTATTGGCCCTGTGGCTGTGATGAGATGGGCATAGTCTGAGCCAATGAGGACGAGAGGGCATGCATGATCAACAGACTTCAATGAAATAGCTCTGAGATGGTGATACTGCTCTTGTAGCTGCTTCACAGGGTATGTGTGCTCTGACAGTCCAAGATTCTCTGCAGTGAATGCTCCATTGTTAATATGCCTTTCAGTTGGCTGGTTGATAGGGGAAATTTCAAAGGATACAGATGCTCCATTCAAATGCACTATATAACCTGTCTCACTGTGCATAGTGAAATGGTTTCAGCCTGAATTGTGAGGCCCAAACACTGGACAGCTTGGGGGAGCAGAATAGATCTACAAGGATCAGCTAGGACAGCAGTAGTTGCAAGGGTCCTTTCCCTATTGTGGAGACATACATATATTGACAACTTTCAGCATGACTTTATGAGACTGGTTGCGTTTGTCTATGTAAAGGAGATCTGAGGGAGAGGAATTAAACATCACAGTGGCTGATTTGTTTGCACTGACATCATGGAGAATGGTCAGGTGAAGCTCCCAGATGTTACATAGCCTCTTTAAGGTGCATTTGTTTTGTGCTATGTGTATTCTCCCACATTTACTGCATCTCTCCTTCTCTTTGATCCATTTTACAATGTAATTTTTGAAGAGCTTTTTTTAAATTCTGTGTATGAACCAAGGAAATGGTCTCTGACATTACAGTAGGGACAGTAAGGCTTAGGCTTATTAACACTAACCTTTTCTTTGGTGTAGGCTCTTGGTGAATTGTCTTTCTTAGATGTTGTTGACAAGTAGAGAGAGGAGCCTTGTCTGGAGGGTTGGTGTTCCTTTCCAGTTCATGGAATTTCCTGTTTGTGAAGCTCAACAGCTCTCTCTCAACTTTGACTGTAGCCAGGTTGAAAGGTCAAGGAGGGAGTAGGTTTGGTTTGCCTGCCCAGTCAGAATGCCATGATTAATACAGTGCTCAACAAATCCAACTCTGTACTGTACAGGGAGTTTACTGCAGTGTGTCAGCACGAGAGCTACATCTTAATTCAGACCCATTAGGGACTTCTAGGGACAGCAAAATTAGCACCAGAGCATGGACAGAAAAGGAAAAATCATCAAAGGCCTCTACATCACCTATGCGAATAATGGGGGAATTCAATATTGTTCCAATTTCACTCTGAACCAGCAGCCTTGGGTGAGCGTATTTCTCTTGAAGTGCTAGGAGAGTGGTGCAATATGGTCTTGCATCATGCATGCTGGATCTGGCCAATTTATTAGCTCCCGGGTGCTGAAGATGTTCTAAGAGGATCTGATATTTATACTGCTCAGTAAGATGGGAGTGATTGTCAAGGAGGTTATTCAGAGTCAATTTAAGGAGGGCAAAATCACTCTCTTGACCACTCTTAAACACAGGAAGTGAGGGCCTTTGTATTCCATATGCGGAGGCTATGAACAGATCCAGAACACGTGGAGTTTGAACATGTGAGTAAACAGATTGTGGCTCCTGGGATGATATGGCTTGCATTGGTAGTAGGCTACCGGTGAAATTGGGCTGTCCAGAACCAGGCGTGGATGCAGTATAATTAGGGGATTGGGACAGTGACTGGAGGGGCAGGTACATTGTGAATAGAAAGGGCAGAGAGTTTTACCTTGGCAGATGCATAGTGACTGGATGAGGGTATAGGCTGGGCAGACACATGGGGAATGGACAACAGTGCAGTTTGAGCAGTAGCTACAGAGGGCAAAGACGGAGCCTGAACAGGAGATAAGCTTTGCTGTATTGGTTGAGGCATGGGAAGGGTTTGGTCAGTTCAATGAAATACTGTTCCATCATCTGCTTACATAGCTGGTGTCCTTAATTCGACACAGCTGACCGAATCTTGCATAATGCAATAATGTGTCATTCTATCATAGGGCAGATTGGTCACACTGAGCCTGATAGCATCCTGCTACGCAACACAAGAACCACAGACCCTGAACAATAACCAACATTAGCTTACCTGCTAAACTCTCCTTATCTAATTTATTAATATAAGCACGTCTTGTTCTGCAACTTAGCTTGTTGAATGAACCACCAAACAAACATTCAGTGGGGAAAAGTGCACCGCTGATGTCAGTTAGCAGGCTAGGTAGCTAATTAGCTACTCAGCTGCAGCACATTAAACAGCATGTTAACATACCTGCAAATGTCACTTAGGCTCCGTTAGATGCTAGTTTGGTCATTGCTCTTCAAAAATTCCCATTAGTAACACACTGTCTGTCCATTATTTGTAGCTATAGCAGTTTGTTTACTTTATGTTCATTCCGTACATGTAAAATTGGTAGCTTGCCCAGCCGGCTGAGACAAAAAGAGGCATTTGTGATATTTCCCTAAAGACCTTTTTTCTTCATTCTAATAATATAAAACTATTAACAATACATTTAAAAAACATGTTGACATTATTTTTAACTGCAAATAGGGATAATTAAGTTTTCATTTTGGTTGGACTTTAAGTACTGCTCCACGGTTACTATGTTTAATTTAAAACAACCAATCTGACTGACCTGTAGCTGTGTCCTGCAGTTGCAGCTTCCAGATGTTTATGATCAGGGGACTTAACAATAATAAAAGCACCTTGTAAGTGGCTTCTGTTTCAGAAGCCTAAGACCCTCCACCACCCACTGACCTTCCTGAAAGACCCCATGAGGTTAATCCCCAGACAAATAATTGAATCTTGACCTGGCTATTATTATCTCCCTCTAACCGTTCCACTCTGCAGGAAGCTAACCTCGTAAAAGCCCCAGGGCCTCCCTCTGGTTCCCCCCACACTAATGGACAGACACACACATGTGCACAAACACTTTTGTCCTTGTACAACCAGGCAGATACACACAGCCACAAACATGTGTTTTTTTCCACATATGAGACACTTGAACACACACAATCACCTACAGGCAGATCGAACACAGGATGTAATACAAACCAAATTGCACAGTCACAAGGTGACAATGACACACACACACACACACACACACACAGATGATATACTGTACACTGACACCCATGCATGCACACACTTTGTCTGGGAAGGAGGAGCGCACCATCGTCTGCTGGTGGGTGGTAAAAGTTGTGTCTAAAGCGATCCCACAGACCCGTGACTGCTAGAAGAATGAAATCACACCTGGCACAGCCCGCCAACTGTTCAGGATCTGACACACACACACACACACACACACACACACACACACACACCCACAGATGCTTTCTTATACAATTGAGAAGTACACTTGAGTAGTCAAAGAACACTTTGACCACACTTGCCCAACCTAAGTCTGACACACACACTCACACAAATTATAGACCATATGCACATGTCCTCTGGTGGTCTTGGTCTTCATGGTCTCTTGGCTTTTGTAATTAATTTGAATTCTCATCACTCCTGAGGGAGAAGAAGAGGTGAATGTTTGAGGTCTCTGAAGAAACATAAAATAAGAAAAGAAACAAGCGTGAGAAAAGTGCAGCTCAGGCCTCACACGCAGCCTGTGAACACATTAACATGAACACACAAACACACCCAATTCTATTTATTCACACTCCACACACGACACTAACACAACACCTGCCAACTCGAGCGAACACATTTGTAATGAGGATTATCATCTCACATCATTTGTTGATAGAGGCAGTTTGCATTCTTACTCAATCGATCAACTGCAAACACACTGTAGCTCCATGCAATGACATTGAACAATACAAATGCATTATGGTTGAAAAAAGCAACCTGGCTTTATATGAGCACTGAAATACTTCTTCAGAATTGATCCCAGCATGATGTTTATACAGACTTACTCACAGTCGCAGCAGCACAGTCATAGAAGTCATTACTTACTATGCTGCAGTTCATTTATGGCAAATGTTTACCTACATTCTGTGTTTAACAGGAACTAATCTTGTTGAGACTGACCTGCCAATATAAATGGAACACCTGCATGAAGTTGGTTAAGTGGGTGAAAGGTCACTATTACTGATGGTGTTCAGTGTACCATTTTTTTACTGTTATGTTTATGTTATTGACGGGGAAAATTAGCAAATATGTGGCTGTGCTTTTGTCTGTGCTCACAGAATCCTTAAATGGCTGCTCTTGCCCTTTGAGTAGGGGCACTGGATTAAGTTGGCGGCTCAAAATAACTTTGAATGAGCTGCTGCTGCTGACCTCCTGCTCCAAGGCGTGGTGAGGCTAAACCTTGCCAGGAAACAAGAACCACACCTGTGTAAGCTATACAGTGACTCAATAATCAACCACATTGAGTTTTTTTCACATTTTGTGGCTTTACACCGGAAATTAAAATGGATTTAATTTGTTGTAAGCTGCACGCTAAAGCTCTGTTACAAAACCCAATGGTCATGACCATAAAATAATTTCTCTGCTGACATACATCAAGATGTGGAAACCCTGAGGAGCAAGTAAGAAAAAAAATCTGGTGATCCATTTTCTAAGTCTCATGTAAATTGTTTTCTCTCCCGTGTTTATGACTTAAGGACAGGTGAAAAAAAGGTTTTGCCAGGATAATCTTTCTAAGTTCCTTAATTTTTTTTTTCCATCTATAAAACAAGTGGAAAAAAAAATTTGCCAAGTGATAAAAAAGTTTTGCAAGGATCATTTTTGTAAGTCATCACTTTTTTCACCTGTTTTCACAGGTGAAAAAAGAGTTTGGCAGATGTTTTTTTTTGTCTGGATGATTTTCTCAAGTGTTTTTTGTTGTAATATTCACTTTAGCCACAAGAGGCCAAAGTGCACCACTACTCCATGTTCTTAATAGGACTATAAACATTCATTTTTTTTCGTTTTCTTCCAGGTGAATTTTAGTTTCTTCATGCACTCTAAACACAAGGTACATACTATATATTGTTTGTTAGCAAGTTATGGAACATTACTGTCATGTCTCTCTTTTGGCTAGAAATGTATTTAAATTGGTGCTAATCTGCTGTTAGCATTAGCTATACAGACATTAGCCATTGACCCGTTAGCTAGTGAGTGAAAAACATATTGTTCATAGCTAACCAACAGCTACAACCTAGGTTAAGTTGACTGCATAGCTAACATTAGTTTACTGTAACATTACTCATGGTAACGGCGCAACTTCACCCCTTATGAGTGGGATGTTTTACAAATAAAGATAAGAGAACCCCAAAAAGCTTATGAGTGGGATATTTGGACACTTGCTTTTGATTGGCTTGATTTTGGCAATTTAAATTATTATGGTTATTATTCATATTTATGATATATAATTGGATGTTGTTTATCGAATATTGCAATTATAGTGCAATTCTTACCCTTAATCAGTCCTTCAGTTGACAGTTGAATCATTGGTACTTAGACAATTGGCAAAGATAGTTATTAGATATGATTTAGAGGAGAATTCCATAACTGTCTATACTGTAGGTGAGGAGATAACCGTGGAGAGAGTGAAACCTCTGATCAGTATAGTCATTGTTAAACACTGTGCTAACTTGTAGTGAATAGAATATTAGTAAAATTGAACTACCCACCATTTTTATGGGGACCCTGTGGAACCCCCTCAAGGACCCCTGGGGGTAACTGGAGCCCACTTTGAGAACTTAGACCAATCTAAATCACTCTTGAGGCCAGTCAGCTCATTTATGTTTGTTTAATATTCCAGAGGGAAGTCCAACATTTGACTTGTGGGTCCAACAATTTCATCCTAGAGGTGTAAGCCACATCAGTGAAGGAGGAGGTCATATAAGATTAATAAGCTTTGTTTATTTATTTAATTAATAAAATACTTAAGTAATAGCAACTATGACTCTGCGTGATGTTGTCTTGTTTCACAGAAAGCAGAATGAGACCTACACACAGTTGAGGAGAAATTAAAATGTGATCAGCTGTGTGTAGGTAAGGTGTTATAAAGTATGACCCAAGCTATCCAAGCATATTGGAGCAGTGAGCTAAACTTAATTTTGTTGGCAGATGAAAGTGCTCAGAGAGAAAATAAGAATGTGTTGTTGGTTTTACCTCATGAATACTTTTATGCGAATCACAGTAATGAATGTACAATGTGCAGTGCATTAAAAATACCCAATTTCAGCTCACTCTCTCAATACATTATAATTATGCTTCTCAATTTAAGTAGTGGATTTTCCCCTCCCCTCTCTTTTTTTGACTTTTAGACACTTCCCTTTGCTGGCCATGATATATGATAAAAGATTATTACTGATTGGAGTAGAGTCATTTCATTTAGATGAATCATTCTTTCTCTTGATAAAATTTGTGAGAAAAATACAGTGTGCACAGCCCAAATGTCCAAGCTGTCCAAGTATTGAAGGTTCCATTGTTGGCCAAGTAGCTGAACCTGATCAAATGAGGACATTACAAGTTTCCAGTTTTTCAACCTGATTAACTTCACTGTATGCAATCTCCACTCAGTTCGGCTTTTACTCATGCACCACCCAGTGTACCAAAGTACACCCCCATTCATTATTATGGAGGGTGTGGTTCAGTAGACAATAGTTCCTGTATGAAACTGCTCACAAGAAGGCCTGTGGATCATCTTAAATAGCTGGGTTATGATTTCTGTAAAGAGACATTGCTTTGAGTTTTTCAAATGTATTTCTTTTGGTGCTCTGAGCACCATGAACCAAGTGCCATTCAGCTACATTGTATTGGGGTGATGGCAGATATCTCTGTGGCAGATATCTCCAAAACTAGGTGAATCACACTGAAACAATCTAGATGGATAGATAGATTTTTTTCAATTTTGGGTGAACTGCCCCTTTAAGGTGATAGAAAAGTTCTGAAAGATGGATCAAGTAAAAGACTATGGTTTATGCTCAAATGTTTGGTAAACTGGTATTATAATATATACCTTGCTTGATATTTTACTTGCCATGGGTGCCATTAATTCTGGAGCAGTAAATAGATAATGTATTTGAGATATATTAATCTTTTCTAAAATCAACAGTGAGGATGCATGGTAACCAGAGACCACTGGGTGGTGCATGTGTAAAAGCCGAACTGAGTGGAAACATTTTTCTATCAAAGAAATGTCTTCGTAACAAAATTTACTTGGATACTGAAGATAGGGGTCTTTTAAGTCCTCAGCTTACTGCCTGGCTGGTATTACCAATATGGAACCGACTTGCCATTAAAAAGACTTTGGTTTAATTATGTAATGTCTTCTCTACAAGAGATTGCGTACAGTGAAATTAATCAGGCTGTGTAAATGTCTGATTATGTCCTCCAAAAATATAGGTACAACTCTGACACAATACTGAAAAGCTGGAAACTTGTCATCCCCTCATCTGATCAGGTTCAGGTACTTGGCCAACGATGGAATCTTCAATACTTGGACTGCTCGGACCTTTGAGTTGTACACACTGTATTTTTCCTACAGATTTCATCAAGAGAAAGAATGATTCATTTAAATGAAATGACTCTACTCCAATCAGCAATAATCTTATATCATATATCATGGCCAGCAAAGGGAAGGGTAAAAAATGTAAAGTAAAAAATGAAAGGGGAGGGGAAAACCCACTACTTAAAGTGAGAAGCATAATTATAATGTATTGAGAGAGTGAGCTGAAATTGGATCTTTTAATGCACTGCCCGTTGTACATTCATTACTGTGATTCACATAAAAGTATTCATGAGGTAAAACCAACAACACACTCTTATTTTTTCTCTGAGCACTTTCATCTGCCAACAAAATCAAGTTTATCTCACTGCTCCAATATGCTTGGATAGATTTCTCCCCAACCATGTGTAGGTCTCCTTCTGTTTTTTGTGAAACACAGCAAAATTCAGAGTCATGGTTGCTGTTACTTAAGTATTTTATTTATTAAATAAATAAACAAAGCCAAACCTTACATGGCCTCTTCCTTCACCGATGTGGCTTACGCTTCTAGGATGGAACTGTTGGACCCAAAAGTGAAATGTTGGACTTCCCTCTGGAATATTAAACAACAAAAATGAGTTGGCCTCAAGGGTGATTTAGATCGATCTGAGTCATTGGTTCTCACAGTTGGCTCCAGGGACCTCCAGGTGTCCTTCATGGGGTTCCAGGGGGTTCCCATAAAAATTATCCTGGCAAAACTTCTTTTTCACCTGGAAAATCTTTTTTTCCACCTGTCTCACAGATGAAAAAAATTAGGGAACATAGAAAGATTGTCCTGGCAAAACCTTTTTTCACCTGTTCTTAAGTCATAAACACAGGAGTGAAAACAATTTAGATCAGATTTAGAAAATGGATCACCAGGTGTTTTTTTTCTAACTTGCCTCTCAGGGCCTCCGTAGTAAGATCCAACAGACCATAAAGAGAATTTATACAATGAAGCCAAATGATAGTTTACTTCAGAGATAGAATTCCAGCTGCTATTCTGTGTCAGTGGCTCAGATAACCCAGCGGTATTAGACATTTGGAAATGGAAAAAAGAAAACACGGAACTACCCAGACTCTTCCTGATAATCCATCCAATCCTGAGCAGCCAGCCAAGAAAGACCTGGATCAGAGGGGTAACCCAAGAACCCAAGGGGCTCTCTGACAGAACTACAGAGTGAGTGCATCACTTTATAAATCTAGGCTGTACTGCAAAGCAGACAGAAGGAAGCCACTCCCTGATACAGAGGTATGACAGCAGCCTGGACTTGGTAAAGAGAGTCAAACGAGAGACTCTTGAAGAGCACAAGAGGCAGAAGAGACTGTTCTGATGAAATGGAAACTGAACTCTCAGCCATAAAACAAAGCTCTCTGTCAGGCGGAAACTGGGCACAGCTCATTACCCGTCTAATAGCACCCCTGCCGTGAAGCATGGTGGTGGCAATGTCATGCTGTGGAGGGGCTTTTCAGCAGAAGGGACTGGGAGACTTGTAAGGATGGAAGGAACAATGAATGGAACCAAATGAACAAATTTTCTCGGAGAACTTGCCTTAGAGTGCCAAAAACCATAGATGAGGGACGGCCACTTGTGTTCTGACAGCCAAATCAGCACTGGAATGGCTTCAGAAAAGGACTGTTGAAGTCCTGTAGCTGCCCAGTAAAAGGCTAGAACTGAAGTCCATTGAAAATTCTGCTAAATGACTTGACATTGATGTTAATATCCAGCTTCCGACAGGGAATTGAGACAACTCTAAAATCCGTACATTCTATTCAATCTTGTACATAGTATTTAATTAGGAGTGAATACTTATTCAAATTAAATAGGCCAACTTCTTTATTCTATTCCCAATTCATTTGATTTTTTTTTTAGAAAATCTAAAAAGAATTCCCTTTTTTAATTAAAGGATTTTTTTTCACCTTGTTAGCTGCGTAGCTCAAGGCATGATAATGTTGGTTGATTTATAAGTATGCTGGTCTACCACATTTTTCCAGATTGCCATATGTCTGTATTTGATGGATTGCTGTGAAATTTTGTATAGACATTCATGTCATGGTTCTGTCCCAGTCTAGCTCTATTTTCCATGGTTGCCATTATCCACCAGTCCACCAGATGCTGTTGGACTGAGTGGGAGATGGACATATAAGATAGGTTGCAGATTATATTAAAGGACCAAGATACTGTTGCTCATTTTATTGAAACATTGTTCAGCCATTTAACTGCCTAGTTCATATAGATTAGGAGAGCTAATAGAGCTAAGTGTAATCTGTAATACTTTTGCCTTCATCTGGTTAAGAATGAGAAAGTTTGTTAAATAGCCAGATTATTTTTGTGGTTGCATTTGGCCTGCTGACATTTTAGGCTTTCTTGAACCTACTTAATGTGTTTTCTGGGTTTTTAGTTTCTGTTTGCTCTGTGTTTCCCCCCTTTGTTCATGTAGTCCTCCTAAGCCTGCTTTTCCCTTCACACCTGCATCAGTCTCATTAGCCCTGCCCTGCTCCCTGTGTCTTCCCCAGCCAATCAGCTCCCAGCCTGCCCTGGTGTCTTGCCACCTGTTCCTTGTTGTTTTATTAGTTCAGTTTGTATTTAAGTCCTGCTTTTAATTCAGTGTTGGTGGATCCTTTGTTCTGCTCAGTTTGTCTGCTTTTGTGAATCCTGTGACATTCATGGTTCCCAGAGGTTAAATTCTAATGACTTTGGTGATCCTTTGACTTTTCGACTAGCACCACCAGCAGGTTGACATTTATGGCTCAGAGTAAAAAGTCTTGACAACTGTTGTACGGATTACCTTGTAATTTGGTGCAGAAATTCACAGTCTTTTTTTAAAAAATTTTTTTTTTACAATGACATAACAGCCTCACAGACGCTCTAGTGTGGCGGTTTGAACACATTCCACAAAGCCTCCGTTTAGTCCTTTCTGTATTCAGGCTGCAACATCATGAAATGCAAAAAAAAAAAAAAAAAAAAAAAATGATAGAGGTTGAATACTGAAACCGCAGGCTCTGACAGTTACCCGTAGAAATAGAAGCAAACCGGCAGGGGTGTCTTTTGTCTGAGCTAAGATCAAATCAGACAGTGAAAGAAGATGTCAGCTTTCTACTGGAGATGCAGAGCACACAAAGTCATTAATGTGCAAATACACACACTCAAATAATGATTCATACGCATTCATAGGACAGATTCACTACCAATATAAGGTATGCATAAGCACATGCATAAAATCACCATGCTTCATACAGGTATAGTAAGCTCTTTATTGCCATTAGAGTGAAAGGAAGACATTACACTGATAGCTATTTGTTTCACTAAATGGTGACAGTTGTTTTACATGATTTATGGGGTAAACCTATAACCCAGTGCACCAATAAACCATTCAAATAGAAACAGAAGCAAATTCAACTGACCAACTGAGTAAAATGAAAAAACAATATACTATATATCATTATCAGCCCTTATCATTAATCATTCATTATTACAGTATTCCCCCCAGGAATCATCAGAGATGAGCAGATGTAGAAAACAAATTAGACTACCCAGGAAGGAATAAAACAAAATGTGCTCAGTGCATCACCATTTTCTATCCTCTCTTCATCCTAATTGCAATAAATGGCTTACTAACCCCTATAAATATTTAAAGACTATTATTTGTTGCAACCTTAGAGTAGGGCATCAAATGTGAGCCAGCGATTTATGAATACATTTACAGCACATTTACAAAGGATTAGAAATATCCTTCAAAGTCGACGCTGAAAGCTAGTTTAGAAAAGCTTAATGGATGTTAGCACATGATGGAGAGTTTCCATTTTAGAGTATAGGTTGAGAAATTATAAACAACTGTACAATACACATTAAACTAATAGACCAACAAATCAATGTACTATGAAACAAGAGTGCAGTTCAGAGCAGATAATTCATTAACAATTCCCTCAAGCATTTAAGCATAGTTTGTTAATGACCAACAAATAATAACTGCTAATAATTTCACTGTTTATGACCAACCTGATTATACATTAGGAATGTAAACTAACTAACTTAGAAATACATTATTCGGGCATTAAGTGATAACATGCTCTGAACAGATAGAATTTCTGCAGTAGTATTTTTTGCATCCGGTCACATAATTTTCCCAAATGTTGCACAACTTTCTCTTCTATCCTCAGTGTCTGATTTCTATTGAGCTTAAATCCAAAATGAATTTAGAAATCATAGAAAGGCTCTTCTTATAACTTCAGATCTTGCCAGTGGTTATTGTCTGGACAGTGTGTGAACAGGAAGTGCCAGTATGACTTTCCTTGTTGCAGATTTGCCAAACTGTAAAACATGTAGGTAAAGGCTAAAAACACAGAGTTGTGGATAGATAGTTGTGGAAGTTTATTTTTTCAGACATGAAGTGAAGTTCGTCCTCAACGATGTTTTACCACTTTTCACCAGATTAGTTTGGTATTTCAGGATAAAGCTTTTTGTTATTTTGCCTCATGATCCAATATTGAACCCTTTAAAATCTTGTTAAGGATCATCTCAAAAGTGCAAAATGGCCAAGAGAGCTTTTCAGCTTTTTGTCCACAGATTTCTCTCTTTTTTTCATAGACTTATCAGATAAATGAAGGCAGAACTTGATTTTTATCAGGACTTCCTCTCATTGAATACACAACCTTCATTTTTCTTTTTTTTTTTAAATTATGCCGCATGCCACAATGAGCTATTATGACCTTTTTTTCTGTCAATAGCTTTTCTCTTTTTCATCATAGAAAATGAATCATAGACACTTGAGACCAGCTTTACATTCATCTTGACCTCCTCCAGTTTTTAAAGAAAAATAATGAAATATTGGCCAATGAAAATCTGGCTGTTAAAACCTCCTCGTTCTATTTCCACTATTCATTTCCACCCAGACCACAAAGAGTTACACAACTTACACAGTTTACTGTTTTGAATATGTAATTATTAAATTATGCTTTATTATTTGATGAACTTGGATAGTTTAAAATATTATGTTATCTTGCATATTATTTTATGAGCAGCTAACAGCACTTAGTTATACTACTACCTGTTACATATTCAGTACCAGTCAAAAGTTTAGACACACCTTCTCATGCCCTTGAATGAGAAAGTGTGTCCAAACTTTTGACTGGTACTTTATATACTTTATATACTATGAGTAGAAAACAATTTAACACAGAAAATGAAGCTGTCTAGATGATTCCTAAAAATGTAGGCTACCCCTCCGGTATAAATCTGATTACAGATATTTTTATAAAATGCACAGGCACATATAGTAGCTTTGCATTACACACTTATTAATAACATGAAAAGTAATAAAAATAAGTGGTTAAAAATACAAAGTACAAAATTATAATTATATGCCATTCATCGTATATATATATATATATATATATATATATATATATATATATATATATATATATATATATATATATATATATATATATATATATATATACACACACACACACACGCACACACACACAAACATATATGTATATGTATATACACATAATATACATGTAGTGAATGGAATCTCTTTTCTGTATTCTCCTGTGACCTCTACTGAAGCCTCCTTTAGATGTGCAGTGCTTACAGTATTTCATTATTCTCAACCCACAGATGGGGTTAGCCTTATATAGTGAGAACCTGAAAATATTAGTCACATGGGATCATCAGTGACATCAATGACATGTGATTCCCACACAGTATATTCAGATCAGAACAATAAGTACATTTCACACATAATGTAGCCTAACATTTGTCATAAAATTGTAGCACACACACACATTAATGCCCTTCAATTTAAACATTTAAATATCCTCTAAATCTTCTAAAAATAGCCTATAATAATAATAATACTAATAATAATTGCCTTTCCAAGAAAAATGATTAGAACTACAGTAGCATTAGTGGACCGATATTGCATTTGAATTACGTGGGTAGGGATGATATTATATTTCTTTTGTGAGGGATGAGTCACTTAATTCGCACTGGCTGCTGGTCACTGTATTCAGACTGCGGATAAAGGAAATTACGTATATCATTATTTTAAAAAAATTATGGCACATGAACTGAAATGATTTCAGGAATAATTCCAGGAAGACAGGGCCATTACTTTTACCCTTCAGATAGCATGAAAATGTGTATTATTTATTGCTGTGGGAAAAAAAAGAAAAGAAAAAAGAGTGCTATACTGTCCATAAAGAATGATACCCAGCACCATTGGGACCCCCTGCAGAAGTCAGTGGACACATTATCTCCCATAATTCATAAAACTCTCATGCTTTGAAGTGCTGCCACCTGTTTTCTCCCCCCAGTGCTCTTCCCTACCCCTCGTCCTCATCCTCCTCCTTCCTCTTAGGACTGTAGCTTTAATGTCCTGTCTCATCTCTCAGGGTTTGAATGGGCTTTACATTTGGTATTCACTATGAAACTGATCGCCCACGTGTGCCGACCTTGCAGCGGACCTGCTCTGCCTGGTAAGGGAGTCTGGCCTCGCCTAGAATGCCAAATGTTGCAAGCAACGTCTGACCCCGGGGGGAGTCATTTTAGGGAAAAGCAAAAATATTATCCGCATGTATTTGTGATTGCCCGCCCCAAATGTCACTGTCACTGAACTGTGTGTCACGGTTCATCATTTTGGCACGACTCAAATATTAAATATTGGACAGTGCTGGGATTTCGATCAGCTTATTAGCATCACAGCCGCAGACCATAACAGCAGAAAAGCTGAAAATAATTGCTCTCTTAAATGTCACTGCAGTTGTAGTATCAGAATTAGATGGTCTAGGTAACCTATTTCTCAATTCAATATAAATAATCAGATATTAAAGTCTACAGTGTGAAAATATGCACCCACCACAGTGTTAGTGAGTGATGTAATGGGTCAATAACACTTCAAGGATCCTCAACGATCAGTGAATCCAGCACTGATTCATTTATTACACATGAAATTACTAGATGCACATACACACGTACTAGGTTTTTAGCTAGCTAGGGTCATGGCTCTAAGGATTGGAATATTGGTTTGTCTGTCGGCCAGAGCACCACTTTGATCAAGACTGAAATATCTCAACAAGTATTGGATGGATTGCCATAAAATTTTCGAGCCTCATGTACCCCTCAGGATGAATTATAATCACTTTGGTGATCCCTTAAGTTTTTATCTAGTGCCACCATCAGATCAAAAATGTACTATGTCACATATTTTGGGTTATGACCAACTACCTGCAGAACTAATGACACATTCACATCAGCCTCAGCTCTACTTTGTGCATTTCTTATATGTTATCATGCTAATACCTTCAACTAAGATAGAGAACATGATAAATATTACCTGCTTAAAATCGCACTCCAGAGATTCAGTACAGCCCTTCACTAACAAAAAAGGTCAAACTTAAAGCAGCAAAAGCCCCAGGTTTTATTGTCAAGCTCAAAAAACAGCTTCAGTTTTCAAAATTCAGCTCAATATTATGTTATCTTGCATCTCATAAATAGTGACCTCTTTTGAACTGCACACCTCCAGTTTGTAATATTGGCTTTTTGTTAAAAATTTAAAGTTTCACAGCCAAGCTGAGGAACACCCTAATTACATCATCAGGGCTTTTTTTAAACTTTGGAAAGCTCCTTCTAGAGCCAAAAAAATGATACAACTGTTTCACAGACAGACTAGAACTTAATATGAGCAATTGGTGGAGCCCCTCCTTTAGCATCAGCCCATTAGCATTGTCATTCTGAGCAATGTTAGCATGGTGATTTTAGCATTTAGCTCAAAGCACAGCTGTGCATCAACTACAGCCTTATTGCACTGCTAGCTCGGCTGCAGAGTCTCAGCTATTGTTGCTATTTGGCCTTCGCTACATCAGCCAGTCAACTGTTTGCTTTCAAGATGGAACCAACAGCAAGACACCTCGCCACACTGCAGCTCCATTACCAGCTATTTTGGGCCGACCACCAAACACCTCATCATTGTCTGTGCCTTAACTGTGATTAATGTGCTTTGCCCTGCTGGGGTTAAAACAACCGCAGCGCGCGCCATTTATTGGCTTCCCCTATGTGTTTGTTGACAAGCTGTCCAGGACACACTTAACATATCATCCAGCATGAAGAGAAGGTTGCATGGCAGCTACTTTGGGGTCAAGAGGTCAACTTATTACATTACCATCTGTTAACAAAGGAGCTTCCTCTGACAGACAAATAGACATATGGATGGACGGGCATGGGAAGCTTCATCATGCTTCATGTGTTGTGGCTTCATGGGATACCGCACCATCGCCAGCCGTTGCAGAGAGACGTGATGCTACGGCAGCCAATCGCAGAGAGGGAGAGGAATGCAGGATTGTAATCAAAAACACATGCTGGTGAGTGAGAGGGCCCTGTCTGTTGAGGGAGGATACCAAGAGACAGACGCACATACACTCAGACACACACAAAGGGCTTTGTGAAAACATACCTAAACAGGGAGATGTAGGACATGTCATTTATTTTACCTCACTCCTGCTCCCTCCTCAGCAGGATTTCGAACTCAGTCTGAAAGGGGGAAAGGGTAGCACAGCCGGCCTGCTAAAGATTTAACAATAAGGAGCAGTCAAAAATGATAAAGTATGGTTACATGTTCATTTGACATTAAGAATAGTAGCTCGCTCACTGTAGCCGCAGCTACAGCTATCCTCGCCCTCAACAAACCGCCAGGCCTGTGCTATATATACAGTCAGGAGAAACCTTGCAAAAGGGCCTGGTCATTTCCCTGTGATGGGCCTTTTGGCATGTGTAACATAGTTGAGACTGTGCTTTACATGCTGGCTTTATGTGCTGACAACAAAAGCAAATTGCCTGAATAATGCACAAGCAATAAAAGTTTAATTATTATATCACAATGGTAGATTGTATAAGTAAATGCCACTCAATAAATACACAAAAACACACATAAATAAAATGGGTAAAGTTGTATTTCTTTTTTTAATTCCATTTTTGCTCATTTATCACCTACTGTAAATTGTTATTTATAGTGTTAGGCGGCCCTTTCCAAAATTGGACACAGCTAATTTTATTTCCTGGGCTACTAAGCTTAACGATAAAGTGGGCCTGGAATTTATGGTAGCTTCCACTGGCTAACCAGACCAGTCCAATAGCAGTATCAATCAGGGAGGAAACTGCTGCAAGGCCAGTGCTTTGTGGAATTAAAGCTCTGCTCTCGACTGCACAGCTCCCCAGTGTAGAGCTGCAATTACATCCTAGCCATTCTGTTAGCTATGCCTCTGCCATGCTTTTGGGAGCAACTTTCTCTGCACCAGATCCAAAAAAAATTACATTTTTAAAATCTGTTTCAGTAGCATGTCACATTATTTGACTCTCTCCCACCCCCCTCCACACTATGAATTCAATTTGACCTTGAATAGCTCTACTAGTTGCACATGTTTCGGATAAGTGAATTAGACTATGTGGTATTTAATTGTTGTGCTTAGGTGGGCTGAGAGTACTGTGTTAAAAGCCCTTTTCAGACATGAAATACCGTACGTAACATTGCTGCATCAAGCTCTAATAGTAATGACTTTTATCTAACTGTTCTTTACATTTTTATTCAGACATTATAATTACAGAGAAAGTTGTGTGCTTGGTATCACTGCTGGAGCCTTGAAAAGTTTAACATATATATTAATATAAAGTGAGTTTTCTCTTTTCTCTCACGCTACACCCCCTACACCCTTAGCCCCCGCTTCTCCTAATGAAGTTTCTCATCAATTTCATCATTTCACATTATTAGTTAGAGAATTCTGCAGCTTGTTTTATAACATCTGACAGTGCACAAGCACAGAATGAGAAGACATTAAGTTGGAACTCTGGGTTAATTCCTCTTTGACCACATGCTGCATATAAAACATATTGCTGGATATTTCATCCATGTTGGTATGGTGATTTAAGGATAGATGATGACTTACGTGACACGTTTATTACAGTGATGTCAGTCAGGTGAAAAGTTATTATCTCTCTGGGTAGCCTATTCAATCTTATGTTTTTGTATGCTTTTGTATTAACTCTACAGTATTCATATTCAGACTTGTGCCTTATTAAAAGTGCTACCAGTTAAACTTCACTAGGTTCAACCTTGTAAGATTGCCATTGACTGCTAACACATTTATATAAAGTGCATGTTTATTACTCTTTCTCTTAAATCGAAGCAACGGTACAAAACTGAAATTCTTTGTGTATGCTCATGCACGTTTTTTAGTTTACAAGAGCATTAATATATCTTCAAACAAGATTTTTTATTTTTTATTGATGATTGAGGGAAAAGAAAAAGAAGTAAGGTCATGCTGTACTTTAAATGTTATTTTATCAAGATATTTCATGCTTTCGTTTGGTTTGTTCTGTCTCCTCTGTTGGACACTGCTTTTATGGCTAAAATAGCCTTTCCGCTTTTGAAAAGAAAGAGAGCCAGTGCTGTTTTCTCAAAGATGTTGTCCTGACCCTTACCCTGAAATTAGCCCCACAGTGACCAGTGGGCCGGTGAAGGCGCTTCTGTAGACTTGCAAAGTGAGCTGGCTTTTGTTCTGCTTCACTGTGACCAGACTGGGCACAGAAGTGTAGCCAGACAAATAACCAGATCCAGATTTGGTACTTAATGAGGTGTGATGTAGCGCTATGTTGAGACTGTGGACATGAATTGGGTCTGAGGGTGAAATAAAATAAACAGACCATGCTCGAGCGCTGTGATAACATGATCTATTACATTAGAGCAATCCAAAGTAGATTGGCTTGTACATAAGGGTTCATGGTGATTTTTTTTTTGATTATTACTTTATAAGATTGTCTCAAAGATCTCATATTAGCACTTGATAAAATTATTTTTTCTCCGCAGGGGTTCCCTTTGTGGAAGTGGAGGGTGAAGTGTAGCTGCAAGCTGAATTCATCCCCCAGGCAAACTCTGTATGACAAGAAGACACATATTTGTTGTACACCACAGGGCCTGTGGTACTATTGCAAATTGGTTACATCTCTTACTGCACTTACTCCTCTGGGAGCTTTTCAACTATTGAACAGAGAGGAAGTTCTTATTGCATTATTGAAATACTGTCTCATTGGTATCCATTCATCAGCATGCTCCCCATTCTTGTTAACAGTATGGAAAATGTTAAGCTCTTTCTTTAAATGTAAGACTTTAAATGATGAAGAGATTCATCATCAAAAATTGGCACAACTGAGCATTCGCTACACTCGTCCCCCAAACAGTGATTGTCCAATCATTTCCAAAACCAAAACCACAAAAGCAAAAGTGTAATGTGCAATTGCTAGCATACTAAGTAGCCTACCACTTAATTACAGTAGTAACCGGGCATTACCTCCAAAGCCAAAGAGCACATCATGAACTACCTACACTAGTATGTAGGGTTGGTGCATACCAAACTAGTACATCCACTACATAGTATTTCCCCACTGTAAGGAAGCTGGTCCCCAGCGACCCCAGTGACCCCAGTAATGAGTAACTGAGATGGCATCACATTTGCCAAACACCTAAAATCTGTACTGTTGTGAAGGCTAAAAGTGAAAAATACAGGTTGAAACTACAAGGTATGTAATCTGAAAAGCCAAACAGGGTTATGTTATAACAAAATGACAATCTGATCTTACATTTTTCCTTGTCATAGTACTTGTCTTGTACTACTACATTGCAGTACTAGAATAATGCTATTTTTGTTGTCTTACCTGGGTCATCAGCTGGTGAATGCTGACTTTTTACCTTGGACATAGAGCTTTCATTTGTCACAATATCATGTTTATAGCCACCAAATGCAGATTTAAGGACAACTTCAACAGGAATACGTTTTTAAAACAAGTTAGCCAGAAAATGTAAAAAGTCAGCTGGAGAAAACTTTTTTTAACCAAATCATAGAGCTAATGTTAGCTTAACTACATAGCTAACTAGAGCTAATAATATGCTAGTGACGGTTGTCATTTCAGCGAAATTGACGGTTGACAGCTAAAAGCTGCTTTTGTCTTTCACTGTCTGAAATCAAGAATATATTCTTTTAAAAATTACTAAGAATTTCAAATGCAGCATGTGAGAATGGAAAGACAAAGACTGGAATTAGGTTCTCAGAGACTTTAATGTGTATCTTTTCCAAAAAGCATAATTTCAGTTCAAGCAACAGTAACTATTGGAGGAGGGGGTTAGGAAACAGTCGCTTGGCTTAAGAGGGAAGGATACATGCAAGTGGTTTTGACTAAAATGTTCTATTCAAATAAAGGTAAATGCATGTGCTGTTTTCACTTAAAGATTGAGGCCAATGTTCGAGCATTCAGGCTGTTCACCAACTGTCTCACCAATTAAGTGTCCTGTTCTTTATCTGTAGAGCTCTGATGATAACAACGTCAAGGGGAGCGAGAAGCAGAAGAGGGAGTAAGCCAAGAGTCTGAGTGACTTTCTGAGACAGACCAAAGAGGAGAGGCATCCTTGAGGTTGACATCGATGTGGAGAACTAATCTGCCTGCAGGCTGTGATTCAGACCCAAGGTGAGCCCTGTGACATTTTGAGCTGATTAGGAATTTCACCAGCCTTAGCCTTTTGTGTCGTGTCAACTGTTCTGACATTGCATTACGCCATTTCATTATCATGCAGTCACATCTAATAAGGGCACTGTCCCCCAACCTGGTGAGGAGTGTAAAAAAATGGCCTCTTTAATGCGTGGTGGTCTGAGAGGAAGGGTAAAAAGACAAATCAAGCCTGTAACTGTTAGATAAGTGTGACTGGGCTTTTGGCCCAGAACAAATTACATTACTGTCACATTATGTCCCTGGTATGCATGAATTAAGCACTGACTGGGTGACTCTCAGCCCTCCCTGACTAACTTCCTCCCAAAATCTACCCTGAATTTTTATTATTTATTTCCCATCAGGATGGAGAGACAGGCCCATTCACAGACTTTCTTTTCCTCTTTCCATCCTATTTGCATGGGGAACAATCTGACACTTTCACTGCTCAGCTGTTGGAATGTGAGAATTGCACTGGGAGAGGAGTGTGGTTAGTTGATGGCCTTTCTGTGCTGATTCAGACATTGCAAGAAGATGAGAGGGTTCTATAGTCAGAGTGGCTCCTCAGCCAATACTGCAGCTCTGAGACCAGATATGCAGTTTAATTCAGGTCAAATGTCAGCCTTTTTGGCTCTAAGAATAGTGTGTGTTGCTCAAAAAAAGGTCGCTCTACCCCCTGACTGAAACAGACAAAGGCCAAAGACATTTGGGACTTTGATTTCTCTCCCACTGGCAAATCTAAGAGCCCTTGTCAGGCTTTCCCGAGCCTTGAAGTTGAGCGATGTGTCATGCTTAGACTGACATCTCGTCCAAACAGATTAATGGTAAGATACGTCCATATCGTCACCCTGGAAAAAGGACCATCTGAGTGGACAAAAGCAGAATGGCCTGGAGGGACTAAGCTGTCTCTCCCCGTTTCGTCGTTACAGCCTGTGTGTGTGTGCCCTCATGATGCAGACTTGGCTGCTGATGAAGTAGACACATTTAGGTAGACAAACAATCCCTCTGTATACCTCAGAGTTCACAAAAGTCACATCCTGCAGAAGAATGTGTGTATGAGATATAAATTTGGCTGAGCAGAATTTGGCTGACCAAGTGGCAAGAAGGAAAGGACAGAACAATGCCATGAGTCAAAAAATGATTTTGACTCATCTATATGTAATTGTTTGTATCCTGAGTGATAAGGCCCAGCAATGACACAATGAGACAGGAAAGAGGGTGGAGATGGGTTCAGTTTAGCTCTTCTCTTTTCTATTTAAAAAGGGGAAACATGACCTACTGGCTCTCTTTGTACGATGAATAAAAATAATGGAACATGCAGGCTACCATATAGCACCAAAATATACTGCACTACAGTATGCACTGTACCCATATCCTTTCCACGTCATGTCATCTCTCTCTTCTCAGTCTCTCTGTGTCTCTCCCTCTCCTGCCATAAGCACATAAAGACAGCTATTCTTAGCTGACTCCCCCACAGGTGAATTATGGATGAGATGAAAAGCTCATAATGATATTTGGCTGATCAAGTATCATGCTAAAATGCCACTTAAAGTGTGATACAGCTCGCTGGGAGAGAGAGCTTTCTTCCCCTCCTCGCCCCAAAAATGTGCGACAGCACAGACAGCGAGGGAGGGAGAGTTGTATCATCGAAGCGGCTGAACAGACGAGATATGAGACAGACAGTGAGGGTGACAGACAAACAGCCATGGTCATTGGGGGCAACCAGTAGGGAGAAACACTGTCTGGGGCGCAGATAATAAGCTACTGCCTCACTTGGTTATTGCAGCAAGTCCAATGGCAAATCCCACGGAGACCTCAATTCACTGTCACTTAAAGGTATGAACAGCTTGTCTGTGCCTGACATGTGACTCAGCCAGGTGTGTCTTATTAATGTTGGAATTTACGACTTTGACTTTTCCCTGATTTTTAAATGTGTCCCCGTGAGGACTGGCTTATAGCCTTATAGAATGGGTGCATGTCATATGTCATACAGTTGGGGGTAAATGCCTGTTCATGCATGTGATGTCTCATGTGCTTGTATGAATTATCCCACACCTACATGTACGTCACCTTTACAAGGTTACACGCCCAGCCAGATCAGTATATGCATTATCTATAAGGGGGACATGATGTATTTCTATAGATTTTGCATCTTAAGTCATGACCTTGAAACATAACAGGATGAAGATGGTGGGTCTAGGTGGTTTTGTCAGATTCTCTATACAAGTGTTGTTAGGTTTACATTCCCATATACTGTATATCTGAGCTTTAAGGTGGTACTCAGTGCACTGCAACTCAATTAAACACATGACAAAAAACTGAAGAAAACATCTTTGCAAATATGACAACACATGTGCAATTTGACCATTTAACAGATACAAAACTAATATATACCAAACATGGAAATGTGCTGCAAATTGAGAAACGCAACCAAATACAGAAACATGCTCATATTTGGTGTTCTTATATTTGATTGTGGTTATTTTAATCTAATTTGTGTTTGTTATGCTTGTTATGTGTTTTGCAATGTGTTGAGCTCTCAGGGTCATCATAGTTTGTTTTTGTTTTTTTTTATTCTGGAAATCTTGTATATTTGCAGGCAGAGGCAAAACAGTTCTTTGTACTGTCTAATTGATTTGCACAACACTGAATGTTGTGCTTGCATCCATTCAGAGAGAAAAATTAGCAAGGTGTCCAAATATAACCGGCAGTGAAATAATGTGTCAGTAGCCTTGGAACGAGGGAAAACAGAAGCGGATTAAATGTACATGTTGCAAGAGTCAGGCACTTGATGTCAACAAACAGACAGACCACAAGAACTCAGGGACATAAAAGACACTGAGAGTGTGAGTTGCGAGTTGTTGTCCAAAGTAAGCCATTTATAGTGTTCTCATGCCTCGGATAATTTTCAGTGGCAGCTCCCTACTAAAACTACTGCATATGTGTGAATTTAATTACCTCTCAAGGGAATTACCATAGCGGTGATTGCCACTTTCAAAGCCTCCTTGATGCCAAACACAACATGACCCATGCAGGTGTGGCCCTAGTGTTCACAAGGAACTGTCTCGCTGAGCGGAAAGTGTTTAAGCGCTTCCTGCAGGGGTGCTAAAGGAAATCATCTCAACCATGAATACTAAATGACCCGGGGTGTACATTGGTACATCTCAAATATGTGCTTGGCCCTGGTCCAGCGGAAGGGAAATATGACTTCTGCTGCATAATTTATAGAAAATAAAAGGCTAAGCTGTAATGGTATTGACACTGGATTTGTGAGGTGTCTTTAGCGTCGCCGGAATTTGTTTTTGATTCTGGATGTCTGTAAAATTCTCCCTTTTTCGCTGGAAAGAAACGGATTTGCGGAAACTCCATGGGGGCTGCTAGATCACTGTCAGATGTGACACTGTAAGCTGCTGTTT
Source organism: Thunnus albacares (assembly GCF_914725855.1). Classification (NCBI taxonomy): domain Eukaryota; kingdom Metazoa; phylum Chordata; class Actinopteri; order Scombriformes; family Scombridae; genus Thunnus; species Thunnus albacares. The sequence goes on along the minus strand of NC_058121.1, from coordinate 21,470,757 downwards.
GTTTTCACAGCTTCTTTTCATAGTCGATGAGTATGCTACGACATGACAGATACCAGGGAGAACATCAGGCTGGTGTGCCCTTCAGAGATGTCCCTTGGAAATAAGTGTTTGTACGATACACAGAGACAAACAGAGCTCCTCTGAGCTTGCTCCTACTGCGCTTTAATGTTTTCTCCATGCTACATGTGTTTTTTTTCCCCCCTCCTGAAATAAATCACACATTTATACTGTAAATATGCTACACTCGCCCAGGTAGTACCCGAGTGCATTGGGACCACTTATTCATACAGCTTATAAGTTACTACCACAGGGCATGATGAAATTTAACCTCTAAAAACTAATAATATAAACACACAGGCCACAGTAGAAGTCATAGGATCTAAATGAATTTGTGAGGAAAAAATTTCCAGCCACCGAGCTATGTAAATGTATCCTCAGCCAAAATCGCTTCGGCCCTTGCCATCCAGGTTATTTACGAGCTCTCATTAGCAAATGACTTTCACACAGGGCTGTATACTGTATCCTCTCCGCCTTCACTTCATACTGTAAAAAAGAAAATCCACAGAATTAATGTTCTGGAAAATATAGTCGTAATAAAAAGCGTTGCGAGCTCTCGTGCACCGCCAAAAACGTTCCCCCTGTTCACTCAAATCAGCGCAATTAACCTGCATGAGAGAACATGGTGTTTTAATTCATTACCGCCCACAGCACGACAATGGGCATCTGTTCAGTGAAGCTGCATTCAGGAGCTGCAGACTGACAGCGATTCTTGTACTGTACTGTTGCTTTGGCTTGACTTGAAACCAACTCTTGGTGCTGGCTCACAAACACTGCCAGTAAAATATAAGCATATGTACAGTGAGCGCTTTATTTCAGCTTGAAAATTCTGCTTTAAGTTTGTTTACATATCATCCCAAAGCCCCAAACTTTCTAGTGTATCAGCCTTATCATAGGTGATACCATCTGGTGTGCAAGAGCAAATGATTGAATGACTGCTGTGTGTATGGCATATTGCCACCTGGCAGGTGGATACATTAAAGCTGTCCCGGGAGAGTCAGCGGTTGCAGGCATGCTGAACACTCCCTCCGCCGCCACTGACATCCTCAGGACGCTCCAATCGAGCATGCATCATTTCTGAAGCAGACTCCACGTCGTCTTCTATGCACAGTTGTTGTGGGAAAACATGCTGTCATACATGATGCAGACGCAGCATGCTGTCTAAGAGACAATAGCAGGGCTCATACGGGGAGGACAGTGAGTTATGACATCTGCATGCTGGCATCATAAAGTGGCAGGGTCTGGGGTTGCACTGGATGGTACTGTGGAGATAACACACCAGTGATGTAGAATGGCCTCTTGAATCAACTTGGGTTGGGGAATAAATTGACCAATCATGTGGCCTTGATTGGATGTGAGAACACGCTTTACATTTTACAATTCTTCTGAATTACTGCCTTCAGCCTCTGGTAGGCCTGATCTCACTTTAGAAAAAAGCTCACTTCAACTTTGGTCTTGAGTTTTTTCTTTTGAATTTTTTTATCTCAGGACTTACATTATCTGTAAATCAGGGCTGCAACTTCTGATTAAACAATTGATTTATTATAACAATAGTTGCATATGAATTTTCTGTGCATTGACTAATTGATTTATCAACTAATTGTTCCAGCTCTACTGTAAATTCAAAACTGCCACGTTAAAAGCAAGTATATTAAAGTACAAGTCAAGAGATTTTTTTCCTATTTTTCTGTTTATGTAAGTAAAAGTAGTAATACGTGAATGTAAAAACACTCCATTACTAATAAAAGTACTGCATTCAGAATCTTACTTAAGTAAAAGTACAGAAGTATTATGAGCAAAATCTACTTAGATCAAAAGCAAAAGTACTAATTATGCAGAGACATTTGCGTTATATTATTTTACTATACAGTGTTACTGTATCATTAATACTGATGTGTTCATGTGTAATTAGCATTTTACTGTTGTAGCTGGTCAAGGTGAAGCCAATTGTATTACTATACTATTTGGATTGTTTTTAATCTATAAAAATGTTTTGTATTTTATACATTTATCATATGTTTTGTATGTAAAATGTATTATTTGCAAAGATACTAGAAACTATAGCTGTCAGTTAAAATGTAGTTTAGTAAAATATTTGCCTATGAAATGCAGAGAAGTAAAAATGTGAAATAGCATAAAATGGAAACACTGAAGTATACCTCAAAACTTTACTTACTGTAAGTGCAGTACTTGAGTCAGTGTACTCAGCTGCATTCAACCACTGCTGTTTATACTTTCTAATCCTTTAAAGGATAAGGCTGCCATTATTCTCTGTGTGGGTCACAGCTCTGAGGTCATTGGTCCCTACTTAACATGTCAATTTTTAATAAACAGGTCACAAATATATATTATAGTTTCATTTTTAAAAGGCCAAGTAACAGCTGGACACTGTCAATTTTAGCAAATACTACTCAAACATGTGTAAATAGTCCATTTATTGGGCACAGCTGTGGATTTGTGTGCTAGCAAGTATTTCCAGTAAGTATTTCAAAATGAACTACAGTACCCGTGTTCACAGTAATGCAGGAATATGCCACCCAGTGATGCGTTTTTAATAGTTCTGGGGAACATTGGTGCTCAAGCCCAGCTAACACAGCCAATACTTGTTAGTAGGATCATTTCATTGTTTGCTTTGGTCTTTTCATGGGATTTAGTGACAATAAGAACAGTATAAAATATCACCAGGCCTATCTTTTAATGCTTGTTCCAAAATGCATGCACCGCAAAGTTTACTTCTGCTGTATTTTTCAGGCTCACATTACATATTGGAAGCGCTTCCATTCACTGTTTCATATGCCTGCATGCAGGAATTCAGTCTGTGTGGTTAAATTACGACATGCCTTCCTTTTACAGCCTGTCCAAACCAACAGACAAACCAAAGCAAAGCCACTGCAGCCAGCTGAAGTCTATGAAATAGCACTGAAATGAATTAAAAATAGATTTTTATAAAATCATACTGTAAAAGTGCCCTTTATTGAAAGTAATATGAGATATTTTGACAGCATTTTGCTGTGTCAGAACTTTCATCATGAAAAACAGAGACGAAAAAGTAAAAATGGCAACTACCCATAAAATGGAAACAATGTACGGTGACGTAAACAGTAAAGGAATGCAGGAAATTAGTGAAAACTCAAAGGCTGCTGGAATTTTTCTTTACACTTGGTTATCTCCTAAAACAACTGACTGTAAAAGAGAAATTTGACGCAAAAGAAACGCTGAACAATACATTTACATACAGAATTGAAGGTCCAGTTTGTGTGGAAGGATAATTTATGGATTAAGTCTATTATATTTCCAGATCTCCACAGGTAAGGGACAGGCTTCATTTACATTCCTTTGGCCTGCGGCACACCGACTGCGAATGTCCCTACAGAGATGAAGCAGGGGTTTTCCTGCTGCCTGTTGATGTCATATCCCTGTAGAGAATAAACCAAGTGTTTCCTGTTGATGTTAGGATGTCAGCTTCCATCTGTTTGTGCAATCATACTGAAAGGCAGACATACAAAAAGAGTTGACCTCCTCCACCGGGACATATCCTGACCTGGCAACTGCTATACTCTCACTGACCGCACCTTCAGTCTCCCATTAAGCCTCCTATTCCCCAACTCTATACAATGATACGGACGCTCACAAGCACAACACACACAGTCAACTGCCCATCCACCTCTGTAGAGCTCAGATTTCCACAGCTCCCAGTATGCTGTCCAATATTTCCTGTAGTATAATTCAAAATAAATCATGTGCAGAAATATGGAGCCTGTAACCACACGGAGTAGATGGTGGGCATGTGAGTTACAGTATGAGTAAATTCTCCAGTTTAAAGCTTGAATGAGTCATGAATCTTAAGCATTTACATTTGCATTTGTATTTTACTGCATGTACACGTGCTGTTTAGAACAATATATTCATGCTCTGGGATTTGAAGCCACACCGCAGCAGGTACTATTAGTTATGTACCTGGAATAGGCCGTATATTCAGCATGGGAAGAGAGGGAGAAAAAAAAAAAAAAAAACGCAACATCTAAAAGAGCCCAAAGGTGATGAGAACCAAGGTTACCACGGTTATAAATAAGCACAGAGACATGGAGAGAAGTGTAAAAAAAAAAAAAAAAAAAAAAAGCTCCCAACTAATATAAACGTCAGCTCTGCGCTCACAGTTTAAAACTTTAAGGAAATACTGAATAAACGGCAATACTCTCATGGTTAACAACAACAGAGGTTGTAAAGCAGAGAAGTGTTTGCTCTAAATCAAGCGCTGTTGATGATCATTCCCGCACCTTCTGATTAATAGAATCTGCACAAGGGCAGGAAGCCTTTACATGAAGGCACATAAAACCACCACGGAGACTATTTCCTCTACTCCTGCAGTTTGAATTGCCCTCTGTAGTGTTTGTTGATCGGTAGCAGCTCAGAGGAAATGGAGCTGTGTGCACAGATGGGAGCCCGCAGCCCCACCTCTGACTGAAACGTTGGTAAAATACTATGTGTGTGTGTGTCTGTGTGTTTATGTGTGCAGCCCTCTCTTTGCGCTTGCATTTGTCACAGTCTGTATTTAGGTATGGAAGGTCATCCATGCATGTGCCTAATTTGTGTGTGTGTGTGTGTGTGTGTGTCTGTGTGGGAGAACACAGCTTGACTCCTGCTGTTGACACTGGCTCGGTGACAGTCTGAACACTCGGCTGTGTTGACGAGTGGGAGTCCCGCCCTGCCTGCCCCTTTGTGGAGAATGAATATTAATAATTCAACATGATCTCAATCCCGGCTGCCTCTGAGGCTGTTACCCATTACCACGGGATGAACTGATATTGCTGTTGCATGAAAAGGCCACCGACAGGCAAAAGTTAGAGGAGGAAAACTGTGATGCGCTGCTAAAAGGCACCCCTGAGGTTTCTGCTATCAGCTCAACTGGGGTGAAAGAAACATATTCCTTTGAGAAGACAGACAAAAAACACAAGTCCCCCCCACTCTCCTCAGTCCTGGCTTAGACATGCATAAACAAAGCTGTCTCTATTAGAAAGCTAAATGTGTATGCAGAAGACTGACTTCTGAAACTATCAGCAACCCTGAAAATGATACTGATCTGTATTAATGGCAGTGCAAAGTGTCTCTGCAATTTAAAAAAAAACTGCAATCCATTTAGTTGTTACTGTTTTGCAGTATTTTTATTAATTCCCCCATATTTTCTAGGCTCCATGTATAGGTTATGCACAGCGACAAACAAAACCTCTTTGTGAAAATGGCTTCCCGTCCACAGAGCAAAATGGTGGGTAAAGAGGTTGGGTTGACCTGATGTTGTGCTGCTGGGTTTTCATGCTCTAATCCCTGTAGCGAGGAGGGATGGTGTCTAATCTAACTCACACAGCTAGCCTGATGCATCTGCTTTTACCCTGCTGGCACATGAACTACCTTAATCTATCTGGGTGATGTCACATGATAGCAGCTGTAATGCTGCTTTCATGTGACATCAGGCTGCTCAGAAATCAGTGAACAAAAGATGCATGAAAGATTAGGTGTTATCAGAATGACAGCTTATTTTCTTTGACAGGGGTAGGGTTGGGGAGTTGAGGAGACAAATGTAATTACAATGGTGGTATTTGTTAACCTGGATGTCATTCTCATAATTCTGTCTAAAATTTTACTTACCATAAACAGTGTAGAGTCCAGCAACAACAAGGTCAATCTGGACATCTTGAAGTGGGAGCCTCCTATAGCTTCAAAAACAAAACAAACACACACACACACAAAAGAAATTTGACAGAAATCCACTCAAACACTTCTCTTTGCATCTAAAAATAAACACAGGAAGTAATTCCCTACACTCTTTGTAGCTGTTTCATACAAGCTGATGTGCTTTTGATTTTATTTGATTTAATTACAGATCTGAAAAACACACCAAACCAAGAACATGAGAACGTTTATTTTTCCAACATGACCCCAGCAAGTTAAGACATAAAACTTGTGCAATAAATTTGAAACGTAGACTTAAAATAAAAAATCAATACACCTAAATACAACAACAGATTAATAGCTCAAGTAAACTTTCATTAAAAACTAATTACATTTTTAATAGAGGGCTGCCCCCACAGTACAACACCAATATAAATAAAGAGCTTCTTTAGGGAGAAATGCGCCGTCCAACTTAAATTTTTTGTATTTTGTGAAGCAGTGACCCACACAAGAAGATGATTTGGGTCTGTAAGTTTCTGAATTGCTTTTTATTGACTGCCTTAAAGAGAGACTCCAGCTATGGCTAATTGCTCTACAAATTTACCCAAATAAAATGAGTACCTTTGCCTGGCAGACAATTGTATTTTGTACTTGTACAATTATATATATGTATATAATTGTATATATCTAACAAACTTTTCAAGAGGGATGACTTTGTCAGTGGTAGTGTCGAAACGTTAGTCTACTTGCAAATTAATCAGTGTGCTCCAGTTCCTTCTGTTCTCTGGAAGTCTTCTGTCCTCGAAATGAGAAGCACCTGATTCAGCTGCATTTTGCTGGAAGATGCGTGGAAAACTCTGTTTCAATGGGATGAGTTTTCGTTGAATAGTTCCCAAGTCTCTACAAAGAAGGCAGTGTGCAATCATGACTAAGTGTAATAATGGGAAATTAGAAAACTAAAACCCAGGTAGATAAATACTTAATTTCCCCTTTAAGTCCACAGTTTCAGTCACACAATATGCAGCAAATTTCACATTTCACATGCGTCAAACAGAAGGAACAAGTTCTTTCCTGTGGTTAAGCTGTATTCATAACCTAAAAAGGGTTTAGTTTTACAGGTCAACAGCACCTGATCTTTGTTCCAGCTGTTGCTCAGGGATCTTCTAAAGAAAACATGTGAACCATTTAACCCTGTTAGAGAGGTCAGAATCTTTCTGGGCTCTCGTGGCAATTAGGTACATCCAGCAACGAGATGATTCAGAGAGACAAGCTGACCTGAGTGAAGTTAAAAGTGTCAGATTGGATTCTTAACAAGGTCCACATTCTGCTGATTCTTGCTTGCTTCTTGCTTAGCAACTGTTTTGTACTTCTTAAGCGAAGTACACACGTGTCACGCAGTTTAACCGTAGCGCAAAAGAAAAACTCAAGTTGGTTTCCAAGCTGACAAATGTGGGATATTTTGAAAAAAACACTTTTATCGTTAGCAAGCTAATGAAATGAAACCTGAGCATCTTTTCAAAAAGCCAGACACAGATGATGAGTAGAATCGATTGTAGATTCAGAGGCTTAAAACCACATAATGCTGGAATGATTGCTCTGAGAGCCACACATGCAGGTTTACTCTCCTCGTCCCCAGAAGTAAAGTTCACCCTAGTACGTGTGGGTAGCCACAAACTTAACATGCAGTCTGAATCTCGCTATGCTATCACTGCTCTTCCATTTCCCCGGTTTGCACAAATCCATATTAAGCTCCGATATGTCTTTGGGGTCTGGCACCTTCACACCTTCAGCATGGAGGAGATGAGAGTCAGGCTGTTAAATATTAATGCAGGGACCAGATGCCCGACTGGCCACTGGCATTTATCTTAACCTGCTCCAGCAGGTGTGAGCCCAGCAGGTCCCATTGGCATCCAGGAGGAGCACTCAACCTCCGGATCATTTAGAGGCGTTAAAGGATTATATCTGCGCTGAACCGAGACTGGACCAATACACCCGAGGGGATGGAGGGAAGGACTAAGGCAGAGAGGAGAGGGAGGAATGATTGTGTCTTCGTGGCGGGGAAAAAGAAAGCAAGTGGGGAGGGAGAGGAAGCTGGGAGATGGATGGGGTGTGGTGTACGCCTGGGCAAACACTCCCTGCTGTTTGCTTCTCTCTTCCCATTTTTCTCCCAAGGGCAAACAGAGAATCGAGCGAGCTGCAGCTGTCTGAGTGTGTGTGTGCGCAAGCGGGTGGATTTGACCTCTTTGGCCTCTACATAAGTAGCAGGGAATCACCACCAACAAACCTCCCCCCTGGGGCCCTTGGCCACTGGCCCCCATCATTACTCCCTTGAGATCCCCAGGCAGCGCCACAGCCCCCTGCCACCAGCCTCATATTAACCGTAACGAGGACACCGCGAAAAGAAGAGAAAGAGTGTGTCACCGGCGAGGAAGACGACGCTTGAAAACACGACAGCGCTTTCCCCCTCCTCACCCATCTCCTTCCTCCCTTATTTCCTCACACCGCGTGCCTCTTTTTTTCTCCTGCAGGGGCACGGAGCAGCATGAGCGGCGAAAAGCAGTCCATCATGCTGCTGTAGCATCTGTCCTGAGCACATGATTTTCAGATCATCAGGACAAGCTGTTGAGAATAAGGGAGGGCGAGATGAGACAACCTGGTTGCTGTAAAATCAAAGTGTGGCCCATTTTTTAATCTGATGCCTTGCTATGCTACTGTGATATACATGAATGATTTACATGATATGAATTGGTTTCAAGTACAAGGGCATAGCCAACACACACATACAAGTACACATACAAACAAAATAAGCATGATTGCAACGCATCATTCCTGCTGTTTTCAGAAGGAAACATTTTTTTTTTTTGTAATGGTTGGTGAATTTGAGACTGAGAGAGGATCCTTGGCTGTTTGGAGTGCATACTTGAATGTAAGAAAGGGGAGATGGAGAGGTCGTAGGCAGCCAAGGAAAATAATAAGAGCACAGCTGTAGAGAGAAAAAGGTTATGACTGATGAAAGGTAGACTGCTCCTGGTTCTCTTATCTTTCTCTATTGACATAAGTTTGTGAAAAAAGGGAAAGAAAATGGTTGCTTGCTCTCTCTAAGTGCCAAATAAAAGAAATGTGCACCCCAAAAATGTGATGTACTTTTTCATTTTTACTATAAATCAGAGTCTTGCAAGGTGTTACTTTTGATTTATTAGAAGCTGGCTTGTGACCTCGAGGTTGTCAGTTCAAAATCTGACTGGGTCATGAGGTTGGAGTATTCTGACTTTCGTAGTATGTAGTATGGCATTGTGACAACGTCAAAGAGCATGTTAAAGCAGGAATATTTAAATTTTACTGAACAGTGGCTGCTGTGGTCACAAGCAGTAATTACAGAATAATGTCACACTAGATTTCCCTTCACTTCCAAAGTTCTGTGGTCTCATTTTAAGACAACATTAATTTATTTTTTGGCCATTTGGAAGCAGTGGAACAAACTGTAAACACAACACTGACATTATCACCTTATAAAGATGTTGTGGCTAACATGTTAGCAAACAGTTATCTATTTGCACATCCTGCAGACACGTAGCAACACATTTGGAGTTGTGTTTCTGATGACCCAAATAGTGTAATAGTCACTCTTCTTATAGATTTGTTTTGGTCTGTACCAACTCCCAAGCAAAAAGTCTTGCTCTCAAACTGCTAAAGTCTCAGCCATGTTGATTAGCTAGTTGCTAACTTTGTCTGTTTGGCGTTTGATGCACGTACTGCATAGTGAGTTTATCAGAGCGGGGTTTTTTTTAGCAAAAGAGTAAAAAGAGGTTGGTTAGAATGGTGGCATTGGATTAAAACATTAGTTGTAGGCTGTAAAACCAAAGATATAAAAATCTCTGTAGAGCTGAGGGAAACTGTAGACTTGAGTGAAAGTTTCCTATGGGTTTGTCATTACAAGCAACCCCTCTAAAATTACAAATAGCCATTTGGTCCACTAGTGCATTGCCTGTTCAAAATATGCCTGTTCAGAATGGAGCGATTTGTCAATACCTAGAGAAAGCGCCCGTGCCCTAAATGCCTCTCATGCAGACTATCGGTAGACACTATAATATACACACATTTCCTAAACGCCTCACATGCATGCTATCACTAGACACTTCAATTTACTGATGCCCCCTAAATGCGTCACATGCTGTCTATCGGGAGACTACAATTTTGAGATGAGCTAAAGTTTAGGATTTAACTGTAGTGCCCATTCAAGATGTGCCTGAGACACGCTGCTCTATGTCTTCAACATACATACCAAGTTCCTCTGTTTGTGAGGAACAGGAATAGTACAGTGTAGTTCTCTGAATTTTTCCAGTTCATTCTCTGTGGTAGTTATTATCACTATGGATGTAATCCCTCCTCCGACCACAATGTGGGTTGCTATGGCAGAGTGGCGCTGTCCGTATTTCTGCTTGTTGACTCTATTGCCAAAAGAAAAATTAGTAGCAACGTTGCTTATGAGGTATTTTTAAATATTTCTCAAAAACCACACATCCAAACAACTTCACACTCAACACTGTAATTCCTTGGGTCCTTAGCAATATACCTGCCAAGTGTGAAGTCGATTGGATGAACAGTTGTTAAGATATGCAAAGGACACACATACATATAGACATACAGAGATTCCTTCCTTTGTAGTTAGATTGTTAAAGAATAATAGAAAAAAGAGAAAACAGGAAAAAAAGCAATGACCTTATTCAGTATTTCAAAAATGGTTCCTTTTGTCAAGACATTTTCTTGGCATTTTAAGGTCTTGCCAGTCTCTGATAGGTGACGCTAACAGTAAGTGTCCTTTTGAAATATGTATATGTATTCTTTTAAGCTGAAAGGCCTCTATTGTGCAAAGCTCTCGTCGGTACCTTCTCTGGATTGAACGGGGCAATGGGTGAAGGTCATGACTACTGGGAGGAAATGTATAAAAACACTGAGTAGCTCTGTGTGTTTGTGTGTGTGTGTGTGTGTGTGTGTGTGTGTGAATTGCTGGTCATGCCTAGAGTAGCAGATGGGCATTCTTTATGACTGATGGCCTTGTGAAACATGAAGGTGTTGTGTCAATAAACGATGTTCCACCCCATCCATCAAACGCCACTGACAGCAACATGTGCACATTTTTATCCGTTACACCTTGTGCTTACCGTACACACACACACACATATACAAGGACACACCAGCCTGCACAGACAGCCCTGCATGCACACACCCACTTACAGTACCTGCACAGTATATACACAGGAACACACACGCACAGATCTGCAAGTCTATGCACAGCCACATGCACCTCTCCCACACACTCTTATTGAACTGCGCTGCTTCGATACTGTTACTTAGGTGGGAAAGTACAGCAGTAAGAAATAAATCTTATCCAACAGAGCATGAAGGCGTTGAGTTTTCCACGTGTTGCCTGTTCATATGGTTTCAGCAGTGACGGACTAGTGCACCTTTACAGCAGAGGATCTCATGTGGAAATCAACTTTATGCAAGTAGTGTGTGGGTTTTCCCAACTTTTGATGTTTTGAGAGTACTCCTCCCGTACTCCTCCATATACTCCCGAGAATACATGAACGTCCCAGCTCAGTGGATACCACGGCTTTTATTTGGTGGCACAAAATATATCACCTAATTATTGTTAACTCATACATTTACATCCACAGAAACCTCTCAAACAGTAGCAGCTCTGTGCAGAGGTACTTTGACACAGCTGAATGTGAACATCAGCATGCTAACATGTTCACAGTGACAATGCCAACAAGCTGATGTTTAGCAGGTAAAATATTTACCATTGTCACCATTTTAGTTTAGAGTGATAGCACGTTAACTTTTGCTAATTGGCATTAAACACAAAGTAGATCTGAAGCTGATGGTAAGTTAGTTAGTTAGTTTTGCAGGTATTTGGTCATTCTAAAATACTGGACAACGTAAAAGTTTGACCCTATGATGACACTAAGAACAGTCAGGGGATGACCAAGTTTATACAATTCATCCTTAGGGGAACATGAATATTCTAAATTTCATGGCAATTCATGCAACAGAATTGTTGAGATATTTCAGTCTCGACCAAAGTAGTGGGTGACTCACTTGATTTATTGACAATAACATGCTGCTAGTATGTCACACTATTACCTCCTACAAGGTTTTAACAAAAGAAGCTTATTTAGTAATTCATCAGCAGCACAACAGTTGTTTGAAATATGTTCAACACAGATCAAAACAGGGATTGTGGTGATTATGCAATGATTTGAGAAGTTTCTATGGATGTTTTGATCATTTTTGTTCATCAGAGCTGCCTCTTCAGACCCACATTGAAAGCCTACAGGTGGTGAGCATTTATCACTTTCAAGGCTGGATAACCAAATGAGCTAAATGGGGAACTGCATCAGAGTCCCAGACTCACAACGTGTCACTTGGTCTTTCTTAATTTGTGTCAAAATAAAGTTTTAAGAACTCAGTTATTTCGGTTAGAATTGTGCCCACATGGTACATACATTTGTGTTTGTGTATGTAGGAGATATGTCAATAGGGGCCCAATGGCAATTTTTGCCCTTAACCTAACAGGTTAATACAGCTATGGATAATCAAAAGATTTGTAGTGGAGTTTTCCTGTAAGTACAGTTTTGTTGTACAAAAGCAACATCATTATAAAGATTTGTTGACATAAGAACAAGGTGTGAAGTTCAATGTTGGAAGCAATAACCACAAGATGAACTGATTTGTGTTAAATTAATGCAAAATATTTGTTAGATATAACCTTAATAGTGGACGACAAAGATATGAAAAACCTACTGGGGTCGAAGGCACAACAGCAGTGGCTGAGAAACAGCAGGCTTCATTTTCTGATTATAATGACGTGCACATTTCGCAGATGATGTCTTAACTGTAGTGTATCGACAGTCTTTTGTGATTAAAGAAAACACAATATAGTCTTAGGTTATTTCCATCTCTGTCTCTAGAGAGTAAATCATTCTCTGCATTAGACAATACTGTCTGTCTGTTGATTCTCTGTGTTTTTCAGACAAAAATACACCCACAGCTCCTGTGACATTATTACTCTATCTATAACAGTCTACTTCCAAATGTCAGGCACATGCCCTGAGGAATGTCATACAACCTCCGTCTGAATATTTGATGAGGAGGAAAGCATTGGTCCAGCATAGAGGCTATAAAGACCAGACAATGCTGTCGCTGTTGGATTCAAACGGAATGTTTTCAGCACTCTGCCAGTGGAGATTACAGCAAGAGAATTGTTGGACAAACCACAGTAGCTCAAAATCATAAACAATTTCCATTTCTGTTTTCAAGATGAAAGCTGCGGATCAATTTTGTCATTACATATGTTTGTTGTGGTATCATAGCCTCCTGCATTTTTTTTTATCTCTAGAGCTTTTCTCGGCCATGCCGTAGCACCTCACAGGCCACACGCAGTAGACATGTTCAGACAATATTTCCAGCAATTTCCAGCAATTATTACTAAAAGCACAACTTCCATTACACCTCCTTATGTCACTCACTCTGACTCAAGCTTTTCTTGCCAACCAGTATTACCAGCCATATTGATCATCATCAGTGATATCTCAGTGTTTCCTTCCTGCTTTAATGGTCATTCTTTGTGATGGAGCATTTACCTGAGTGCGTCGTGTGAGTTTGTATGCTGTGAACGTTTTCGCATGTACCGTACATCTTCAAATTTCAGTAAATACTCATAATGGCTCATTATACTATAACAAAACTTAAGTAAAGGTAAAATAATGTTTGTGTTTTTTGTTCAATTGGCTTTTTCGAGACTCTGACAAATTCAGTTTTACAGGGATTTCTGAGGAAAAACAGACCATTCTGCTGATTACACAAGACGTTATGCACAGAATACAGATGTAGCCATTTTATCTGACATTGCTGTTGGTATATGAGATATGAGAAATGTATTTTTTGCAATTACAAAATCAATATGTCACTGCTGTATATGATTAATATTTAATTTTCCACTGATTATTATTGCATTCTTGGCTGTGGGCTGGGCTGTACGTTCCTGAGCGCTGGGCCGTATCAGGCCAGGGAACATTTCTTACTGTGCTACGAGGAAACAATATAACTCGACAAACTAATTTTTCTTCATCATTGCCCCTAAATTCAATATACTGATTTCTAATTAAAGGTTGTCGCCAGTATGTGAGGTAACCAGTCCATCATCACCACCTCTCAGCATCTGACATTAAATGAAATCTGTGGACACTGCCTGAATGTTGCTGAGACATCAATCTATTTCTTGAAATTTAGTAAGTAACCATTATGAAATAATGTATGATGCAAAGAGAGTAAACTGTTGGCTTCTAGTTTCGTGTTTTGCAGCCTCCACATTTATTTGAATGAGGCCAGTCCATTGATGCAGGGGGGGGGTGCATGCAGATTCCTTAAAAAAAACCAATAACAACAAAAAAAAACAGGGTTGTTGTGTTAAAAGGTCAACTTTTGCTGTAATGCTATGCACGTTATCAATGCGCTGGATGCCAAGATGCGTGCACATTCCTGGTAGATTACTCCGTAAAGTGAACGCTGTAATTCTACCGTTTACTTTGCAATTGTCGTGACAAAACAGATGGCTGGCGTGATAACTCTCTACAGCTGTAAAATCTGGTCCACCATGCAATGTTTGGCATCTGACAAGCCATCAAACTCATTGATTTGTAACTGAAACTAGATTTCTTGGAATCTGTTTCATCATCTCACGGTACCTGAAACAACACGCTCCCACCAACAGAGCAGTTTTTAAACTCAGGTCTTTTGGTTTTTGCATACTAACTTGTATCAAAGTGTATTATGTTGCTGGGAGGGCTTTATCTGTGTGCATACTAATTTTGACAGAAGACTCGTCGATATAAAAACAGTGGTTAAAGCAAAAAGAACATGTTGTAAAAGGCTTTTCCTACTCAGGGAATATGTGCTGTTCAGTAATGCTTTTACACACCTCACTGAGCAGCCGCACTCATCCAGCGCTGATGCCATCTTCACAAATGTGTGACATGTAAAAGCAGAGAGACTGGGCAGATGGACACCCAGGCTGTTTGGACGGCCCCCCTCATTAAATCCTCCTCGTGCAGTTGACCCTGTGTGGCCAAGAGGACTATATTCTGGCACGGCCCATTTATGAAGCAGTACTGGGCTGCCATTCATCACCCATGGCAGGTTAAACCATGTGCACAATCTGTTTATATCCATAATTATAAGGCATCATCCTGCCCATGGGCTGCGAGAGTTCAAGAACATCTGCTTGAAGCTCTCCACCAGGAGGACAGCTGTGGCTGGAGAGCTCGGTGAGTTATATATCTGGTGGGGATAAATCTACTGTGATAGGTATATTAGGTGTGTTTGTGTGTGCAGAGGGGTCAGAGGAAGTCAGAGGCAGAATGCATATCTCTATCTGAATGGACAGAGAGGGAAGAAAAGGCAGCAAGGGAGTGAAAAGGGGGGGATGTGTAAATATGGTAAACACTCTAACGCAGAGAGAAAAAAGACAAAACAGAGACCTACATAATGCATGTGCAAAAAGGTACAGTATGCATGCATATTCTAGGTAGAGCGGAGTGAGAGAGACGCAGCCTAATAGCATAATGATATTAATGAGAGACCATTCATCATGCAGACTCATCACTTAAGTTGATGAATACCAGCAATTTAAAGTAGAGACTCAAGTGGAACATGCCTCTCGCTGCTCCACTAGCTAACCTTTCAGTCTATTATGCCACATGTCCTCACAGACTTGAAACTGAATGAACCAATATGACAACTGCTGAATATTTACTGGAACGTATCAGCAGCAAAATAAAAAAGATGAATGGAGCAGTACAGGGGGAAAAAAAAATACTTGGAAGTGTTGAGAAACGACAGTGAAGACACCCAAGAAGTATACACAGGCATGCATACTCTTATATTTCTATATACACAAGCAAACACTTCAAAGTGCAGCATATGAAGCACATTTTAATCACACATACTTAATTAATTACTCCTATCCTTCAACCTTTCTGCATATTTGCAAAATGCAGATATGTTCATTGCTGTGGAGGAATGTTAAACAGACATATAAAGTTGAAAAGTGATAGAAATCAAGTGGGGGACGCCTTGCTAATTAAAGGGATCTAACATTAGCTGATTAGGGGAGAAAGCTGAAACCTTATCTGGAAACTTCTGTGATGCGGAAAAAAAAGAGAAAACACACCCAAATGAGATATAGAAAAAAAGAGCGCTGTGTTTTGCCCCTTGTAGCAATCAAGTCAGTCGTACACATGAATAATTCATCCGTGAAAAGGCATTTGTTTGTGAGTCAGTTGTAAGATTTAAGGCATTTAACTGTTGTTGTGGGGCTTTTTTTTTTTTTTTTGTCTCTTTTCATTTATTTATTTATTTATTTTCATGCCTTAGTTAAAAAAGATCACAAGCAGCTGCAGATGTTTTCTGTTTGTGTTAACTTGAATCCTGTTTGCCTTTTTTTTTTTTTTTCAGAGGGATTTAACCGAAATAAGCTTTAATGAATGGGACCTGGTGACAGAGACAATTTACATTCAAATTGTTAGTTTGTGCTGACACATTTAAAAATAGCAGGAAGAGGCTGTTTTAGGAAGAGGGGGAAAAGACGGCGTGCTTGCAGGTTTACCAAATAAACAAATCTGTTTCTGTTATACATTAGTGGAGGAGGAATGCATTTCATCAGCAGAAACTGAGCTGTGCGATTCCAGTTTTCCCCATCTCAAAACATATTTCATTAAAGTACAAATATCATTACTATTATCTTACTTTTCAGTCTCAAATTTCTACACCCGTCAGCGCTATTGTTTTTCATTTTTTTGCCTTTATTCCTTGAGATAATTACCATTTACTAAATCAAGACTATTAAAGACAAAAGGAAACTGTAGCTGTGCTAATTTACCCAGTAATGAGTGCATTCCTGGAAATGTAATTCTACAACAATCCAATAACCGCTTCTTACAATGCATACAGGCATGTGTGAATGGGGAGAATTTTCAGAAGCTAAATTGAAACAGTCTTTTTTTTCCTTATGGCAGACCAGAATCTACCAACTCATCCAAGCCTCAGAAAATAAACGTCAGGTGGAGGAACTGCTCCCATCTCGAAGGCAATATTTCAGTGTCGGACCAGTAATAACAGCATGTGGGAAGAATGCGCTTAAATCACTCAAGCTCCGGGGATACACATTTTTGAACACTGGAGTCCGACCAGACAAGTGTTTTCTTTTGTGTGCAACTGGCGAGACGATGTTTTTTTTTCCGAGCTTCTCTCAGCCGCTTTCATCTCGTCCGACAGCGCTTACTTTGAGCTCAAACAAAAGGCACAAAGAAACAAAAAAATGTCACAATCAAAGGATCCTGATGTTTAGATTGTACACCAGGGGTGCTGACAACTAACCAGCATTGTGTGACTACAGTGAGATGCACTTTCACATTTCCCTTCTGCTGGTGCTTCCTGTCAGTCTGGCCCTGTCATCCCAGCTCTCTCTGTATCTCTCAGCATGTCAGTTTCATCACTTTGTCTTCTTCTCTTTCTCTCACCATCTCTCACCATCTGTTTTTCCATCCTCTCTCTCCGGGTCTCCCTTCTCTCTCTCTGTTTCTTCCTCCTCACACACAGATCATTCTTTATTCCAATACATCCAGTGATTCGTGCAATAGCAGTGGGCGTGCTATTAGACCCATTAGTCCAATATCCCAGTGTTGAGTGGGGACGATGAGAAATGGATTGGTGGTGATGCGGGTTGCGTGCACTGCTGTGAGTTGTGTGTGTGTGTGTGTGTGTGTGTGTCTGTGTGTGGGCAGCAGTGGATATGATGAGTGTGTGGTTTAATGGATGGCTGTGAAGTGTGTGTGGTAGAGGGACAGAGAGAGAGAGAAAGAAAAAGATAAAAGAAACGGATATGGAAAGAGGTGTGTAATATAAAGTAACAGGTATGTATTTCACGTGAAAAGTATCTCATACATGTGTGCCAGTGGGTGTACATGTGTAGGAGATGAAGAGGTGAAGTCATTTTGACATTTTTTAAATGGAAAGCTTTTGCTACTCTTTATTGCCTATACATATTTAACCATATCAACTCAACTGAAACATAGGTCATTAAAGCTTTAACAAGACTAAGAGTAACAGCTACATGCTAACAGCTCTTTGAAGCTGTGCCTAAGCACAACAGTTTTTTGAGCAAAATGCTAATGTCAGCATGCTCACAATGACAACGCTCATATAATGAAGCTTTGGTGAAAGTTCAATAAGGAAGATCTCCTCCCTTCCATTCTGCCTTTATACCTCTATGACTACTATTTCCTCCTGTTCTATTTGTCTCTGTAACTCCCGCTTTCCCATCTGACCAATGATCTTTCTGTCCGTGTTCCTCAAGCCAGTCAGTCCCTAGATGCTGTTCTTTAAATATTGTTGCAGTTCTGCCATTCTGTCTTTCAGACCTACAATTACACAACCATAGCCTGTAAAAGTATGGATGCCATGGACTCCGCCTAACTCCCAGCTAATCCAAAATGGCCCAAAGAGGTGGAGCTGAGGTGGGCCGAATGAAGCTTGGTTGCTGAAACAAGCCACCTAGCGGCTAGCAACCTGTCACTCAAAGTGGCCACGCCCTTAATTGTGCATAAATTTAAGCCTTAATAAAATAAATAAATGAGTTTCATAAAAATTCACCCCCTGTACAGTTGTCATGAAAGGCGAAATTAGCTATAGAGACCAAAACTGTTTTTTTTACCAGGCTGTAAATATGTTTATTTGTGCTGTAAAGTTGGGCACTTTAACATGGGGTTCTATGGGAATTGACTTGCTTTTGGAGCCAGCCTCAAGTGGCTATTCGAGGAACTGCAGTTTTTTACACTTCTGCACTGGCTTCATTCATTCAGCCCCAGAGGTTGCTGTTTGTGCACAACCCACTTCCTCTCTATCACCACCATGACCTCCATGGTATCCATTGAGACTTGTCCAAAGGTTTCCATCGACCACCTGCTCGCTTCACGCCACCACCAGGGTCTAGACTCTGGGGGATCCTGTCCTATCTCCTGTCTTCAAATTTCATGGCAATCCAATAACTCTGAATCACAAATTTGAACCACATGGTGGTTCTGGAAAAGTCAGAAGACCACCAAAGTCATTAGGATTCATCCTCTGGAGACCATCAATATCTTGCATGTAGTAGATGTTAGCTATTTCACTGGATAAGTGAAAACTTACTGACCAACTGGTGGCACAAGATGAAAAGTCAGGGGATCACTAGAGTCATTAGGATTCATCCTCTGGGCACCATGGATATCCATATCAAATTTCACAGCAATCCAATAGTTGTTAAGACATTTCACTAAAAAACCAAAATGTTAACCTCATGGTTGCATTGGAGATTTAGGGGATCAACAAAGTCAGTAGGCTTCATCCTGTAGAGACCACGAAAATCTGTACAAAAGGTCACAGCAGTCTATCCAATTGTTGAGATATTTTAGTCTGGACCAAAGTGGTGAACACACTGGCAAACCAACATTGTGACTAATAAAAATCCCCTGATTTTCTAGAGCACTGGAAGTGATGTGGTCCTGCAAGAAGAAACAACAACTTGTTTGGAACATATAATACACAAAGAAAAGATGAGATCCTACAGAAAGTGTCTCAATGGAAAAAGAAGGAAAAAGGAAAAAGATTTTCCACTGATAGCAGGGCAAGTGTTCTTTAAATTAAACTGTATTCATTGGAAAGTGAAATGAAAATCAGCATTTCTTTTAGAACAAAAGCATTAAAAGATTAGACAGGACTGAAGACTTTTTTAGATGCATCATCAGTCACATATTGTTAGTTAGAAGTAGCTGAAATCTACATTTTAACAATATAATAAACTTCTGTCTTGTTTGAAATGAGTGCAAAATCTGTTGATATGCAATAACAATAATATTCCCTATGAAGACTTTACCTTTGCAATCAACAACCTAACAAGCTTATTCAAGGTAGAAAATAACTCATTTGGCAATAATCAACAAGGGAAATGCTTTCTGAGCAATGTGTTACATTTCATTATTGAGACAAAATGTAAACCAAAAATTAGGAAAAAATATGAGAAAGTTTTATAATTCTAGCTGCATGTTCTCATACTAATATCTTGTTATAATGAACAAAGATTACTGTTAAAACAAAATATAATGATTTGTTGTTATAACAAGAAGCAACTGATTTTATGAACTCTCACAATATTTTTGAAAATACCAATCTGGATTTCAGGCCAATCATAGCATTGAGACGGCATTAGTCAAGGATGTAAATGACCTTGGGTCCAATATGGATATGAAAAAACTTTCTGTATTAGTACTACTTGACTTAAGCGCAACCTTTGATACAGTGGATCACTCCATTCGTTAAGGTAGACTTCACAGTCTGATTGTCCTCTCTGGTACTGTTTTTAATAGGTTCAAACCTTATCTTACCAATAGAGATTTTTTTGTAAGCATGGATGAATGTTCATCTAAATGCTATAAAATGAATTGTGGTGTTAACCAAAGGTTCAATTTTAGGTCCTACACATTTTAACCTCTAGATGCTGCCACTTGGAAATGTCATCAGGAGGCACACAGCTTTACATTGCCCTGTCTGATGGCTCAGGGCCAATAGATGCCCTTTTTAACTGTATTTTAGATATCAAGTTATGGTTGGCAATCTTTGATTCAGATCTTAGTTTTGAACCTGACATTAGAAACATAACTAAGAATGCATTTTATCATCTCAAGAACATTGCCAGAGTGCAACTGTTTCTCTCTCAAGCCAACACAGAGACACTAATGCATGCCTTTATTACCTGCAGGATGGACTACTGTGATGCTCTACTTTCTGGTCTGCCTAAAAAGAATATAGCTCAGTTACAATTACTTCTGACTAGGACCAGAAAAAGAGCATACATTACACCAATTTTTATCAATTTTTTGGTCTTGGTCCTACCTATTAATCAGATTTGCTTTTAACCAATGAACCCTCTAGAATCTTCAGGTCCTCTGATAGTGGCCTTTTTATTATATCCAAAGTCAGAACAAAAACCCACGGTGAGGCATCCCTTTATTACTGTGGTCCACAGCTCTGGAGCAGCCTTCCTGAAGACCTGAGGGCAGCAGACAATGTTGATATTTTTAAAAACTTTTCATTGAACTTTATTTTTTATATTCAGTCTGTTTTAGTTCTTGTTATATACTTTTTCTTTTTATACTATACAATTACCTACCTTTTATTTCTGGTTTTACTCACTTCAATACATCTCCTCTCTTTCAGTATTTTTTCTTGTGCTCTTAATGTTTCATTTACTTTTTATCTACTGTTTGGAGTTTTTATTTATTTCATACTTCGCTTTTCTATTATTACCTTATTTTGCTATTTTGAGTTTTTATCTATTTCTAATTCTGTATGTGGTGTTTCCTCATTGCAAATTGATGAGATTTATGATAGTGTTTCCTCAGTTCATGTTTTCATTGAGTGCTGTCATTATTGAGTTCTTTATTAATTACAAAGTCATTTATCACTTTGTGTGTGGGGTGAGGTTTATTGTTTTATTGTGTGTAGCACTTTGTGTTACATTTTGTTTGTATGAAAAGTGCTATACACATAAAGTCTGATTGATTGAAGAAAAGATTCTGGTTTAATCAAAAAAAGGTTGATATGTCATAATAACATGAAAATATATCCTTAAAGGCCCTGAAAATTATTATTAGCAGATAGCTGAGAGTTCAAGTCATGATAAATAGTGCCTAAAGATGTTTGATATATTACTTTGATTGTTGCTTATGTAGTCAGGAATATTTAAAGGTACCCTGTGAAGAATTTGGCCACTAGTAGCACAATGGAGCAATGATTTTATGAGTGGGTTGTATCGTGAATGTGAACAAAGACATGCACCCAAGCATGCTTTTCACATCCTGCTGTTAGTTTAATGCTGTACCGCTGAACAACTGTTGGTAGGTGTAACACACCAACGAACATAGCAAAGTGCCAACAAAAGCAATGAAGAAGAAAACTGTTAGCAACATAGATGCAGGATTTGAAATATTCAAAAAGTTGTCTTAATAAATATTTTACAGGGGAAGGAAAAGTACTCAACAGGTTTATGAGACCTGCATTTTGGTGGGTAACATTGAATATAAATGTAACTTTTGTTTGTGTACAAGATAACTCCACAGGGCACCTTCAACACTATAGAGAAACACTTTTTCAGGGGCTTCTTCTTCTTGTTATAATGGGAAATTTACCACATTTTTTAACTGATAAATAATGCTGTAAATACAAGTATGAAGCTGGGAAGTATGGCACAGGGGTGATGGCATATATCTGCCTTCTTGGTCTTTCCAGTGGCCTCTCTGTCGGAGTGAGGAGCTTCTACTCCTCACTTCTCCCTCATTTATCACTCCTTACAGCAATGGAATCTCCCCCTCCATGTTCAGACACATCCACTGGCTCCATCACTCACTCTTCTGATGGTTTGACAGCCCGATGAGTGTGTGTGCGAATATGTGTCTGCGTGAATTTGTGTGGGCCATCTCTCAGCTGCGTGTCCAAGTACATGCATGCAGGCATTTCTGAATTTGTGTGAATGCGTGTGCACTAAGCTCCCCCACACACCACCACCACACACACACACACACACACACACACACACAAAGGCCTTTCTGTTCCACCCCAAAAATGTATCACAGTTTCTTTGCACGGACGTGACGGGACAGGTGTGAAAGGCTGGTGGCAGCGTCTGGGATGGGGGATAATGTAAACAGCCAGGAATGTGATCCACATCACAGCAACTGATTTAAGAGAGGGGTTTGGAGGGGCAAGGGGTCACTCACCGCACTGCAACAAAAGAAATGAAACTTTATCCCCGTGACAATCAAACCCTACTTATGTTGCCTTTTCAACCAATTGTCATTGTCTGTCAACTTCCCATGCGAGTAATGGGTGCTTTTAGCTTCACTGGTGATTTATGTAGCCTTGACTACAAAGAACTCACAAGTACAGAACATAGGGGGTTATCTCAAGTGGTATCTAGTCATGCTGATAATTTATATCAATTTGACAAGGTTTTGAGATATCTGACATTTTTGTCTCCACCCCAGTAGAGATGAATAGAACTAAATGTTTAGTGTTCACAACAAAGATTTTAAATTATATTTCAAAAACTTCAGTGCCAACCTGTCTTTTCAAAGAGTGTCCTGGTTACTCTGAAAAATCTATAGACCTCATTGTGGACCATTATCACTGGAATTATTGTACTTTTTACAAAAGGAAACATTTTTGACATGTTGACATTTTATGGGCTATTTCTTCAGTAGAAAGCTGTTGAGAGTGATAAGTGTCAGCGTTCGCACCCTCGTTGACCTCACTGCAGTTTTCGACAGCATTAACCACATTATTATTTTCTCCTGCTCTGAATCCTCCCTCAACACCAGAACTACCCTATCCTGGCTAAAGTCATATCTCACAAATAGACATCAGTATCAACAACTGCACCTCCTCCACTGCTCCTCTGTCCCAAGGCGTCCCCCAGGGTTCAGTGCTTGGTCCTCTCTTGTTCATCCTCTACATGCTCCCCCTTGGTAACATCATACATCGTCATGTTCTTCACTTCCACTGCTATACCGATGACATCCAGCTCTACATCGCCACTAAATCCATCACCATTGCAACTCACTCCACTCTGACCAACTACCTCACTGAAATTAAATGGATATAAGCCAACTTCCTCAAACTGAATTGTGATGAATCAGACATGGTAACTCCAGTCTGTCTCCCTCCTCACACATCCGCAACCTCTGAGCCATTTTCGACAGCAACCTCTCCTTTGAACACCACGTCAATCAAATCACCAGAATTGCCTTTTTCCACCTAAAAAACATAGCCTGTCTCTGCCCATCACTCACCTTCTCTGCTGCCCAAACTTTGCTCCATGCTTTCATCACATCCAGAATTGACCACTGACACAGCATTGTTTATGGCCTCTTTCACACATAGTCCCCAGTAAATTACTGGAATAACCTTTCAGGTACCAGTAGTGATTTTCATTATTCACACATGTAGCTATATTCAGGAACATTTCCATCTTGCGCCTTTTCACACATGCCGTGGCAATGCTGGAATAGATGGGGCACAGGATAGTCCAGCAGATGGCGGTCATGTAACACTTATGGATGCCAACCACCATAAAACTCAACAGAAGAAGAAGAAGGGGCAAAGCTGGGTGTGCGTATAATATGCGTATATAGTAATGATATGACATCTCATATTGTTCTCAGGAACAGGGCGGGTGAGGAGTTGTTTTTGTCCAGTGGCAATGTTCTTGTAATGTATTTAATATTCAACAGGTTTGCGAGACAAATCACCCATGAAAGCATTGGCAAAGCAACCGTTAAAAAGTCGCGGATTCAAATACATCGTCAGTGGAATCTTGTGACTGGTTCGCTTGCTGAAAGTGTCATTTGCGAGACAGATGTAACCCTTTACATGCTTGTCCCTGCAATGTTACTGCTTTCATTCACAACACAGCTGTACCGGCATTTTCCCTGAAATGTTACCAGGTCTTGAGGTGGGAAATTGGCGGTACAGATTTCCTTGAATGTCAATCCCAGCTCCTATTCACATATGACCCCATGCAGCAGATGTTCCTGAACATTTCAGGGATAGACTGCATGTGTGAAAGGGGCTTATGGCACATCATCCAAAGTCCTAAATAAACTCCAGTACATCCAGAACTCAAATTCAAAGTCCTTCTCCTCACTCACAAAGCCCTCCATAATCAGGCCCCCTCCTACCTCACCAACTTGTTCCACCACCATGCTCCTTCCCACAGCCTCTGCTCGTCTGATGCCAACCTCCTGTCTCCTCCACTCAGGACCAAGCACCAGACCTGGGGCGACAGAGCCCTCTCCATAGCTGCCCCCCCTCTTGAACTCTCTCCCGAAACACATCCAGGGCTGCACTGATCTGTCCTTGTTTGAATCACTAATCAAAACTCATCTTTTCAGAACTGCTTTTAATGTGTGATTAATGTTGTGTGCTATGTTTTTAGTGTGTTGTTTTCTGTCATCATTTTAACTTATGTAAAGTGTCTTTAAGTACCCTGAAAAGAGCTCTATAAATAAAATGTATTATTATTATTACTCCAGGATATGTGATTGATTTGATGTCATATATACACTTACACCTACATTAACTGATAAGTCCATTATTCAGCTCACTTTTTGTCTTCACCAACTCCTGAGAAAAATATCTGGCTGTTTGCTGCTAAAAGCTCTTCTATGTTCACCAGCTAGTTGCTAACTTTGTTTGCTGTTTGGTGCTGGGCAAGTAGTGCACTGTAGGTTTATCAGTGTATTTTCACCAATAATAGCTGCCTGCTACAGCCAGAAACAAGGTTGAGATTGAGGTTCGAGAGAGCTGAGACTGAATCAAAACAACAAAGTTGCAGGCTGTAAAATGAAAACAACAATTTGAAAGATGCTGAAACACTCAGTAGAAGTCAAACGAACTATAGAGTTTGGTTATAATTCTCTGTAGGGTCATCACTACGAGTGATACCTTTCACAGTACACATAGTCTATGATACAATAATATTGATCAGAACAGCTTTAATAGTAACATTTTTCAGTTATGTGACATGATTCCACAAACATATACTGCTTTGGTTATGGATGAGTTCAGTTGAACCACTACAATAGCAATAGTCAGTGATCCTGCCTTGATGAATCCCCATGACCTGCTAGCTCATCTATTTGGACTGACAGACCGAAAGAGCAGGAGGAGTAGTTGCTTATTAAGCAGGGGAGCTTGCTCTTTAATCACCAGTATAGTTTAGGAGACAGAGAAGTGTTGCCACACACTACTGGCGCCACTTCTTGGTTCCTCTTGACTGCGGGAATCAAGATAAAAACATAACTCCAAGAATAGTATCAAGCTAAACAAATAAGAAAGAATGAAAAAAAGTACAGTTTGGTTTTTAAATGCTGCAGCGACTGTATATGTTGGACTGTTACGTCTAAACTACCTCCTTTTGTTGGTATTGCTTATTATATGTAGCTCATTATAATTACATGGATTACATCTTGGAATTGGTGTGAAAATATATGTTCTAGAAAGGCAAGGAATAGGATAGCATAAATCAACATTAAAACCCTATAGCTTGTTATTTTATGCATCTTATATTTTTGCCTCCCAGCATAGACCTCCTGTTGTGACAAAGTGAGTCAGTTCCTCCCACATATACCCTGGTTGCATCTGGAGAAGGATTCAGGCACACTAAGCAGCTCATGCCACAATGAAGATAACATCTCTGGCTGTTAAGGGCATAAGAAAAGCACTGCATTGAAGTACATGTGGTGGTGTACATGCAATACTTTCTTAATTAGGCGTAATGAGGATTGCCTGGTTGGCACAGTGACTGAAATTACATTAAGTGATTACATCTAGATTCTTTAGATGACATCAAAGTGACCTCTCATCTGCAGAAGATTGAGATGAACGCTGTGCACAATTATACAATTAATGGATACAGTTACAAATAAAACACTTGAATACAGATTAATCGATCATTAAATAGTACATTAAAAGTGTTTCGCAACTCTTCAGCCAACTAATTCTACCATGACTGCGAACAGCCAGCAGGAAACCAGAGAAAATAGCAGTGTTGTGGGTTATAGTTATAAGTATTAATGATAAAAGGCTATGTTGACAATGTTCTTGTACATCGTTAAAAGCATGACATCTTGGGAGCATTAACCTTTCTCCGTTCAGCTGGGCCCATGGTTTATTTATGCTTGCTACTGTGTGGTAACTGTCTTAACTGTTCCAAAGATGACAAATTTGTCATTATTCTAAAAGCCTGAAATATTTTTCTGAAACATTTCACAATCTTCATGCAAGTAATTAGTGACAGCCATCTGGCCATAACTTAAGTAAGACTAATCACAGTGGAGTGTATAGCTGGAAGTTTTCTCGAAAATAAAGTTTTAGAAAAACATGACATACAGTAGTTTGCTAAACTTTGGAAATGTTGCAGTTACAGGATAATGGCACATTGAATTTTCCCAATATTTCCCAAGATTCTCTTAAATCAGTCGCATTGAAAACATCTTTATGAGGTGACCTGACTGGGAGCGAGGATGGTGGACACAAGCAGGAAACAACAAACATGTTTCCTGTGTTGTGGCTGAAATCACCCCCTTGTTCACTCATTTATTATTACACATTTTAATACCCACTCTGTGGTTCACTCTACAAAGAGCAGCTTTTACACTCATGAATCATTGTCATTTTTTTACTGACACATGAAGAGTGGTACAACACTAATTTTCATATCTATCTAATGCAACACATATTGCATTGTGGGATTGTTAGCAGAAAGTAGTGCACAATGCATTTTACGTTACCTTGTGGGGAATTTTTGAGGGGACTACATCATACATTTCTCAAACAAATAAAATGACAGAAATATAGTGCACTATACACTACGTAGGCCTTGACGAAATGGTGTGTTAACTTCCTGTTTGATTTTTGTGATTAAGCCACTGAAATATATATCTGTGATATGCTCAATTGTAACAATAGCATTGAAAGAGAAGACTCATAAAGTCAGTACTCTACCTAAAGTAGTTACAGTTATACATAGTAACAATATCTCTCTAAAGTTAGCTAATGTTAGCCACCTAAGCTAATTTTCTCTTCCACCAAATGTTTGATAACAGAAAAGAGCTTCGTCCAACTTCTTTACAAATAAGGCGACAAAAGTATGCAACACTAAAATTAACATGACAACTTGACATCTCTCTAATTTCTAAGGTCCTGAGAACTGTGAGACCTAAAAAGACAAGGTCAAGGGCCAAAAGCAGTTGAGAAATCTTGCACTACAGTGATGTTAAGTTCAAGCCTAGGTTAAGAGTTAAATTGAAATGTGACTGGCAGGGCAATGTCAAGTTTCAACAGATCTCAGGAACTGTGTGTGGTGAAATTGTATTATCTCTTGTCACAGATGCGAGCAGATTGTCTCCGGTTTGGACATGTACATTACTGCAACTTTATCCTGTTGGCACTTCAGAACTTCAAAACATTGAGTTTTGTGTGAAAATAAAACCAAGGAGCGAGTTTCTGCTTGTTGCTTGATGACTAAGCTTAGCCTGCCATCAGCTTTGACATTTTATATGAATCCACTGACAAGCTTCTCTTCAGGTGTGCTGGTGAAAATGTCATGGAATTTAAAAAAGAGGTAGTATTTACCAAAGCTTACATTTTTTTCTCGAGAATTACAAACAGAGCTGAGAACATGGCTGCTTGTGTTCTGCGTTGCTGGGGCAATTCTAAGATCAGACCTTTAGGGGGGCTCAGCCCCTAATGAGAATGTGACATGTCTACAGTGCCTTGCAAAAGTGTTCAACCCCTCTGCTAAATCACTCATTTCACTCGATAACAATTAATACATTTATATTTTTCTATATATGATATTTTAATTTACAACAATAATACTTTTAATGAATTACAAGGTAGTGACATGAGTTTTATGCCACAAAATATTTTTTAAGAAAATGAAAAATGGAATACGCTGTTTGCAAAAGTATTTAATTGGCAAACCTCAGTTCAATTAGTTCAATGTTATCTTTTGAAGCAATGTAATTAGTTGGGTAAAGTATATAATAATAATGGTTCAGAATGACTTATCACAGAATTCAATATAATACACCAGTTTTAGAGAGGACCCTCAGTCAGTTAATGAAAACTGAGGCAATGACTCAGTCATAATGACCAGAACTTTCCAAAGTAAGCAAAAGATCAAATTATGGTAAAGCAGATAGGAGAAATGTTGGCTCATTACAAAACATTGTTTGAGTCTCTGAACTACATGGGGACAGTCCACCATATCATCAAGCAATGAAAGAAGCATCAGACAATGCAGATATTGTCAAATCAGGCCACCATCCCTCCAATCTGTGTACCTGTGCAAGAAGTAAACTGGTAAGAGATAACAACCTGAGACCAAAAACAACCGTGAGAAAATTCAGTGGCTGCATTAAGAGAAAAAGTGCATGAGTCACATTTTCTGTTGCAATGCTTCAATTTATTGTCCATAAATGTTCTTTAAATATACCATAAGGCCCAATTTGAGATTTGTTCCTGTCGGGGGGGTGGGGGGGGTTGAGTTAAAACTCTGAATTAGTGTTACCAGGGGCACGGACGCATGAGGACCAGGTAAGTAAAAATACTTTAAACCCTTCATTATAAAATCAATCCATAAAATCAGTTTAGTCAACTCGCTCAGAGACAGAGGAAGGATTGGTTATTGCACTTTTCAGGCTCCCATGGCTCACTGTTAACTTAGCATATTATTTTCGAGCTATGTTAAAATTACAGTTTAAATGGATTACATATAAGTAGAGATATTTTTTTGAAAAAAGGATAATAAAAGAATTATAAATAATATATGTATAAATATATGTATGAAACAATTCAAGTAAAATAGGGAATATATAAATGCTATAAATAAAAAATAAGCGCTAAGATCATTTAAATCACACTTAAACACACTGTGGGTTCGTAATAAAAAATATAAGTGCTATGAATAGAGATAAGTAGTAAAATCAGAGTTCCTTCTGCAGATGGGTATCCTTATTAATAAATATTATTAAGGAAGTGTGTATAAAAAGGGGGAGCCAACCTTTAACAATTCCAAGTCTATGCAAGTTATTGCTGTTGAGTTTTTAAAAATTGTGAAAAAAATTGTAATTTGAAACAAATTTTCTACATTTCTACACCACCTAAATTCTTAAGTCAAGAAAGAGCCACCTGCACTAGTTAGACTGAGGATGCTATGAAAACCAAGAATACATCAAGAACAGTAGATAATTGGGTGGATCAGGACAGGAAATGATTATTAGAAGAATGGCTATTTCATATTTGAAATTATATTTATAAAAACATTATGGAGCCTAAAATGGTAGTAGCTTACCTAAAAACCTATTATTGGGAATCGCGAGTTTCAGAGTGACAAAGCCACAGATTGTAAGTAAGTACCCAGACAAATGACATCATGCACCACCATGTTTAAAATCTGAAATTAGCGAATTTACAAGCAAGCTTACTCAGAGATGATCTTACATCAGTCGTTAGCTAGCTAGCTAGCTTGTGAGCTTGCTAATAAAGTAAAAATCTGAAACTACCGGGAGTTAACATTATATCTCGTTCTGAAACGTCAGTGTCTCATAACCTCTTCACCTCTAAGCCTTATGTTAAAATTACGTTGATACAATAATAACGACCACTTTGACCCAACGTTCTCTGTCTGAACAATCAACAATTTTATTTGCTAATGTTTCAACTTACTTGTGTTTTCTGCACCATTAATTCACTACCTAGTGTCGTATCAGTTCCGCTGGGTCTCTGTTGAAAAAAGTCAAGGCCAAACTTCTCTTTGTTGTTCAAAAATCAGGAGTCAGAGTTTCTGAGCAGCAAAAATGGACTTTAATGCCAGGCAATAAAGGAGAGCAATACAGTGTTCATAATAGACCACCCCGTTGCTCTAAGTTTCGCAACTTAGGGCGTTGTCTTATATACCCTAGGGTCAGCATAGGTCACGCCTTGTGTCCATCCTCTTCGTACTTGGCCAACCACAATATTATTTTTTTTATATTTTTTATATATATATTTTTTTTTCAAAGTGAAGTTTAACACAAACATACCCTCCAGTTTATCCAGTGCATTAAGTGAGATTCTTTTAACATTTTTGTGTGCCCTGTCATTGATTCTATGTGGTCTGTGAGGTTATATATTCATTATAATGACAATTCAATACACTACTACTTATTTCTTATGATACTTGTCATAATCATTCTGCGCCATTAGGTTCTTTTCCATTTAGCAACTCATGAGTCTTTATAAAATTACACCACAGTAGCTACATCTTGCACGCTCAGTTTGAGACTAAAAAAAAATAAAAATAATAATATTATTAATAATAATAACAACAATTATAATAATAACAACAATTATAATAATGACAATAATAATAATAATAATAATTATTATTATTATTATTAGATGAAATTTGGGTTTCCTTGAGTGCCTATAAAAAGAGTCTAAAATCAACAGTGCTGCACTGACAGTGCCGTGACAGCTCCTTCGTTTACACAGACACAGAGAGACAGAGGCGAGGACATCAAAGCACAGGTGGAGAGTTAGTAACATAGGGGCTGAGCAGGATGAAGGGATCACATCACCTGAGATAAAAGGCCAGGCGTCACACGCACACCAAAACAACACCACCGCATCGCTGAGGCCCCAATATCTCTCACCTGTTACACTATGACCTTCAAAAGGTCCTGTTTTATCTTTTGTCTACAAAGTGTCTGGTAGTTTGAGTAAGGAGGAATGAGTGCTGCCTGCAAGTGAGTGTGTGTGCGCTAGGTAGGGTCTGTCTGATGTTTGTCTGTTTGTACTCTTTTTAATGTGTGTGTGCAGCAGATAAAACGAGATAGCCAAGAGAAAAAAGCTAAAGAAATGCAATTGAGCATGCAGCGTGTGTTCCCTTCTAAATAATCTGCGCAGGCTCTCGCTAGCTGTTGGTGCATATGTGGATACCTTTCGCTCTCTTTTGCCTCATCTCTGAGCCCCCACCAACCCCCCCCCGTCCGTATTTGAGGTGACGTGACTCTACCGCTCAGAAGCCTTTGAGGCTAGACAAAAGCAACCATCACACAGACAGGATCAGCTTAGAGCTGTGTGTAAGCAGATTTGATCCTGCGGCATTGTCGGAGATGCTTTACTTTATACGGCGGCCTGAGAGATGCTGCTGTTCTTGCTTCTGCCTTCACTGATACCGTCCTATGACTCTATCTGAACGCTTTGATGCTGAGCAGGACACAGTAGCAAAGTGTTTATGTCATTTTGAATTCTGAACCAGGCCTTCAATTGGTTGTTTTTTTTTTCCATCTTTTTTCCCCAGACGGGACGGTGTAGTGGACCAAGATGATGCTCTCACCTCTCTTCAATCATTAATCACTCAGTCAGAGTCTTTGCCGGGCGAAGATAGTTCAATCTTGAAATTTATTAAAGTTAAAACCCAGTCTGGCGGGTTGATGAATTAATAATAATGTTCACATGAAGGTCTATTCAAAGTGGGGAGAAAAGTGGCAAGAATCAAGGTCTCCTCACACTTTGGACTAGTGAGATATGTGTGAAGTGTCTGAATAAAATATTACCTTGGGAACATTTAGCATAGATCATTTTGCTAATGCAAAATAGTCTGGAGACACATCAAACACGCATTAGGTGAAATTTATTTTTAGAATGTTTCAAGTCGAATTTTCATGTGTTTGGAGGGATTCTGCTTTGATGCTGCTCAGAGCTCTGCTGTGTTTCAGTCAATGTTGTGTCTCAGAAAAGTTCAAACAGGGTCACCACAAAAGAGTTTTTTATGTTGTAGTGTTAGAGCCATCTGGTGCTTTTATCATAGGATTCTTATTGCAATATGTTTTTCCTAATGATAAGTATGTCTGTCTTCAGTGAGAAATATTGAATATGTAACATTAAGTGAAAAAATGTTCACATGTGCATGCTAATGTTTGGTAATTAGCTGAGGCTGATGGAACTGTTATTAGTTTTGCAAGTATTGGGAGATAAACCAAGATAAATTGAAATTTTAGCCTGGTGATAAAGGTCACTACAAGAGAGGTCACAAGATTACTGAAGCTGTCGGTCCCCTCTGCACCCACAGCTACGAGTGCGAGTTTTGCAACACATTTATTGCGAGAAGTGTCGCAAAAGTCAAGGCGCGCGGATTCGTCACTTTGCGATGTGAGAGAACACATTTGTGAAGTTGCAGTGACAGATTCGGGAGGTTGTATTCACAGACTTGTAGTTGTAGAACAGAAAGAGTGAATGTTGGATTATAAGTTTGCAGCTGCGAATATCAATTTACACATTTGTGAATGTTTTTTCTTTGACTTCATATGCAGAACTCGGGTGTGTGAATATTTTATATCAACGAGTGACTTTTGTGTTTTTGTTCCGTGACCTCAAATTCAGCTCACATGTGTGTGAATATTTTATGCAAGCGAAGATTTAAACATACAATTTCAGATTTTTGTTCTGCAAGTTCTCACATTGTATCCCACAAGCTCTCGCATTTTGCAACATGTTTACCTTCATATTATTGCCTGCTCTTTTTTTCTTTTTCACTTATTTTCCCACTGCACTAGCTGGGAAAAATGACAGAGTACTAAAGAAGCGTGAATTGCCTGAAGGCTATCAAAGGATATGACTTTGCCCAACTGAAGTGCATGAACAGGGACACCCTGCACAGTAGAGCTGTTGCCCTTCAACTTTCACATTCTCCACAAACTCATGTGTGTGTATCTGCCACTGCAGTGCTGGTGGAACCGCTCCCTGCCCAGCTCCGTGGCAGTGAATGGGGCGAAACAGCCTCACAACTTTGTTCATCAGCAAGTAGAGGAGACACGGGGTGTGTCTGCTAAACGGTGGGTGACCGACCGTAATGATGCTGCTTTTGGTATCGCTCAGTGTGCGGCTCGGTGCCCCCAGCTGCTACGGCCTGTTTCAGCATTTCTTCTCCATCTGCAGGAGGCAGCACGACCTGTCAGGTAACTGTGAGTTGCCTGGTAAGAGGTGAGGATTAAGGTCAAGAGAGAAGCATTAAGAGTGAGAGTATGGTCAGAAAAGGTTAGTTTCTTGTGTGGATCCCAACTTTCTACACATTGCAGTATCATTCTGGTAGTGTTTTTTTTTTTTTTTTGTTCTTAGTTAGTTTTCTCAGTCCTGAAGGGCTCACTATGAATGATGTCATACCTGGTAACATGACATCTGCCTCAGTTTTCTCTTATATTTTATCTGCCTGTCAGTTATGTTTTCTCTCTTTCTGTAGCCCCAAATGAACTCTCAAACACAAAGATAACAGAATCACAGTAGCTAAATCGGATTTACTGAGTAAACTATCAACAACAAGCATGTTGCCACACAAGGGATACACACACACACAAAGATTAGCATCGCCTGATAGATGGTATATAGCCAGAACATGATCAGAGAGTTTGCATCCCTAGTGTGAATCATTATGCAGGAATAATTCATTTATTTTTTGGCCATTTGGGGGCAGCGAAACAAGTGACATTATGACCTTGTAACACTGATGTCCAGCAGACACAGAGCAACATTAGTATTCATTTAGAGTTTTATTTCTGGCAAATTGGTTAAGTCTAATATTGACTCTCTGTTTAGCTCTGCTTTGGTCTTTTGATCTTGACCGAAGAATCTATTTAGCAGCTAAATGCTCCACTACGTTCTCCAGCTAGTCGCTTACTTTTTCTGTTTGCCATTTGGTGCTGGGTGGGTAGCATACAGTCTGTATACAGGGTTTTTTTTGGGGGGGGGAGGGTTTGCTGAAAACAACTGCTGGCTGCGGCTGGAAACAAGGTTGAGGAGAGGAGTGAGAGTGAACCAAAACAGTGAAGTTTAAGCATGTGAGGTGAAAATGATGAGCTGAAAGACGCTAAAATGCCCATGTGAGCTGAGAAGAACGGCAGAGTTGGTAGATGTTTCTCTGTGGATTTGTCACTACGAGTGTCTGTTTTCACATTACACGTTAGCCACTATAAGCTACTGGTCATACCAGACCCTGTAGACTGGTAGTAGGCTGTAACTGTAGCAGCAGCACCCCTGAATGCACTGAATTGTGCAAGAGTGTGTAACAATACTTAATTCAATTTTTCATTTTGAAGCAGAATAATGTGTCATTTCTTTTTTCAAATATATAGTCTTGCTTTATAGAACTTCTATGAGTCTTGGCTTTCAGAGAGAACTGATTTACTTTTATGGGTATATCATGTTATAACTCTTCAAACGGATCAACTACTTCTTTAATTTCTTTACTAAAAGTATGATCCCCTATGTGAATTTCAGTGAGACCGTAGGCGTTGTCTGAGACAGAACTTGATGTATGTACTGCAAAGAGAAACTATGGGAGACGCGCTGTTGTTCTACAAGCAAGCTGACAGCTTTCAAAAGCTGTGGATATTTCCACTTTTCAGCGAGAGAGCTCTTAAAACCGCAAAGTCTGCTCACAGTTTGAATTGTTTTGGCTTCACAGACAGACTCTGACACTTTTCCTCTAATAATAGGGATTCCTGCCTGTACTAATCTCTCGAGGTGACAAAGTGAGTTATGGGCATTCTCAAAATTAAACTAATGAACACATCCAGAAGACTTATTATTAGTATGTGCTCGTGCATTAAATAATCACTACCTTGTCATTTTTTCAAATCTGTTTGAGCATTCAAACATCCTGCCGATGATTAGCACACTAATTCCTTTCAGTGGGCAATCCGTGCTACTTAATTTGTCTCGCTTTGACTTCTAACACCTCATTTTTACTAATCCTAGAAAAACAAACTTTATGTGTACAAGCAGACAAATGCAGTATTGTTTGTATATATGCAAGGTTAACACTTTTGATAACTACACAAAAATTCCCAGCAGATATTTTACACAAAGTAAGGTTGGAAAATAGTTCCAAATCAGAACATTTGCATAATTGTGTTTATGATGTAAAGAATGTACAATAATAACTGCTTTTGCTGAAGCATGCTCACCCAGACTATGTAATTTGCTTCTGTGTGTTTGTGTGGGTGTGTATGTGTGTGTACTTTTGTGTGTGTGTGTGTGTGTAGGAGCTCAACTCCGACACAGAGAGCATAGGAGAGGCTGCAGTGTGATAATAAATTACACCAAAACGTTAAAAAGTACCGATGAAGTGGAATAAAAAAAAGTGGGGGGGCTTGAAAAGCAAAGCAAAAGCCGAAAGAAACCTAAATATGCGGCTTGTGGAGAGCCTAATGCAGCCCTGCAATAAACAAAATTACAGATCAGCATGGCTTCATCTCACATTTCTGGAACCGCAAAAGCTGATTTCCTGTTTATCTAGATGGTAGATAGGGAGAGAGTTAAGGCATAATTTGAATCCATATTTCATCCGACTAACAAGAGGTTTTTCCTGACTTGACATCTGTGTGGTGACACACACATGGCCCATCATATGACTCATTACTGTTTGTGTGTCATACTGGGTTAGGGGTTATTCTGTGTATGTGCTGAGCGTGTGAGCCAGCGTCTCTCAATGTGTGATGTATGTGTTTGTATCTACATTTTTAACGCTGACATTCAAGGTTTATTGTAAGAATGTGTCGACAGGAAAACCTGCAGGGCACTTTCTCATACTCCCCCCGGTGAGCTTTGCTGTGCGTAAGATGGAAGAGAGTGATGGTGAAGGTGGGAGGAGCATTTGTCAGGAGTCAAATTGAAAGGAAATATATTGTAGAGAAGATGGGAGCCCAGATAGAAAATATACAGTGTATTTATACATCCAGAAGAAATACTAATCCAGAGCAGACTTGAACCTGTAGAATAAGGTCAAGGCAGTGATAACAAAACACACCATTTCAGCTTGTCTTTGTCAACCTTTGGGAGGTTCATTGACCAGTGAATCGGCACAGAGAGCAGATTTTATGCATTGCTGAGAAGGGCTGTACAGTGACAGCACAGCCATTCACACCTTTGTGTTGTTTAGCACCCACACTGATACTTGTCCTTGCAAATTACTGCCTCATAGGCTTATCTTACTTCAAGAAGAAAGCTGTAGGCTTTTTAAATATGTGAAGACACCTGAATTTAGTCGATCTTTCCCACTATTCTTGAAGCTATTTGTGTCAAGAACTTCCACCCATTTTCCTTATTGGACTTCTGCCAACCTCACAGGATGGCATGTTGTGCAAATACATGTTCCAACGGCATAAATCTGAAACACGAACCTCATTAATTTAGCTGGTGTGCACTGCAGAGGAGGAATTCAATAAATTGCAACCTTGGAGTTCATGAAAAAATAATCTGCAGAGGTAAAGTTGGAGGTAATTACAGTGCAGACGACCTCACAGAGCTGCTTTTGTTGTGTGACAGGAGTTTACGCAATCAGTCAGAAATGCAAAAGGTGAGCTACCCTCAGGCCGAGTCTTTGACAGCTTCAACTCTCACTGCTATCAGAATACATCAGCTTTTCCTGAGTGTGAGCCCGACAGCAAAACACAAGGCAAAGTCGCCCAGGCTCCTGCGTGAAACATTATACAATAGCCAATAAATTTTCAACCTAAGCCTTGGCCTTAAAACCTTAACGCATAAATGTAAAACGACCTCACTTGTCAGGAAACACCCTTTTAGCACCGGTGGGATGGAGTAGGTGGGTGGGAAGGGGTTGTTGAAGTCAATCAAATGACTTGCCAAGGATCAGGCCCTTTTTGGGGAGGAGAATAGTCAGGCTACTTAGTGCACATTAATAAGTGGGTCAGTCAGTCTAAAACTACATGTGCCCATAGGTGCCTGGTTATGTATTGAAATGGGGGAGCAAACTTGGAAAGATACATAACTTTTTTTTTTCTGGGGGAGAACCCCAAGACTCCCCCAGAAAAGTAATTTAAAACAAATTTCCTGCATTTCTACACTACCTAACCTCTTGGATTAAGTCAAGAAACAGCACCTGCACCGGTCTAGTTTAGTTAGATTGAAGGTGCTATAAAAACCAGGAATGCATCAAGAACCGTGCAGTAGTAAAGTAACAGTAGTATAATTGTGTGGATCAGGACGGGAAATGATTATTAGAAGAATGGCTATTTCATATTTGGAATTATATTCATAAAAACATTATGTAGCCTAACATAGTAGGTTGCAGGCTATTAGGACATCTTCAAGGACAAACAATTTATATAAATGAAATAGTCTTACAACACATCACAATATGATTTGTGCAACAAAGTTTAAACAATTTGGATGAATGCAATGGCCTCACAACAACTATCTAATTCCAATCCCACGCACATTAGCACCACTAGTTGATGTCATTGTAATGTTATACAGGAATGAAAAGCAAAAGCAGATTATTTTAACCTACATGATCTCAAATCAAGGACTATTTTAATACACAACTCAGAAGGTGACTTTTGCTCCTCAAGACTTAAAAGGAGCAGTATGAGAAAATGAGAGAATAATCATAATAATGAAAGCACAGCACAGAGCAGCCGGATGAGAGATCATTACACGCAGTGACGCCTCGTCGTATTTAAAAATAATTCCATCCAAAGTCTGACTAAAACTAAAACTAAAGCAGAGTATTTTGCAGGAGTCTAAACAAGTTACGTTCCACCACTTAACATTTGACTGTTTGTTAATTCAGACACTTTTGGCACTATGAGGAAAAGCTTCACTCTGTCTGTCTCTCTCACGATGGATTGGACTGAACCAACTCAAAGCGTGGTCCAAAAACGTCAGATTTTTTTATTACTTGTCTGTGTCAGTTGCTGAAAACAGTAAAATGAAATTTGATATAGGCTGCTTAAATATAATCACCTGATTGCAGGGACTGTATGATGATAAGTTTATTCTTAAAAAGGGAAAAAAGTGGGGTAGCCACCATAATTTTGCTCCCTGTAATTGAATAATGGGGACACATTTGCTCCACTTGCTCCATTGCTCAGGCACCTATGCATGTACCATATTGATGTCCAATTAGGTTAATCCAGTGGTTCCAAACCTTTTTTGTCTGATGTACCCTACTATCAGATTAGCTCAAACACCCCCTCACCAATGTTATGTTACAAATTTGTAATTTTAATTGGTTTCAAACTGGATGTTAAGTAACAGTAGAAGATATTATGTGTTTTTTCATACATGTGTCAGTGTTTAGGTTGGTTTAGTCATGTTTGCATTCTACTACTACTACTACCACTTGGTTTCTTTCAACCATTTATCAATTATCAACTGTAACTAATTAAATCATTTATCCATAACATGTAGCTATTATTTTTAGCATCTTATCCATTACTTTTGGCTAACTGTTTTGACTTTTCATGTAATCTCTATTGTAACATGGCCTTCATGTGTTACAACTGACTCAGTTTGGTAGGAGGTGTTTCCTGTGCAGTCAGCCTTTTTTTAGCTGTTGCCTACTGGTTATTATGACTATAAATATATTAAAGGTGAGAATCTCACCAATTTGTAATCCTATTTGGTTGTTTATTTTTCTGCTAAACGCAAATATGTGAAAATTTCCTTAATCAAATCATTATTTCAATTTAGTTGAGCTACTTTACAATCTCTCCATGTGCCCCCCCTGGCAGCTGCAGAACTACCCCCTGAGGTACAAGTACCCCTGGCTGGGAATCACTAATCTATCCACCAACTGAGCAAACTGAACCTCACTGGTGGCTTCAACCTTTGGGAAGATCGGTGAACGGCGAATGACATCAAATCACTTCATGCCGTGTGTTCCATGAACTTGACACCACTGACTGGTTTATTAGACGCAGCCGCCTTATAAGACTGTAATATGGGAGTGGTGCAGTGGTATATTGCCACAGGGCAGCATTCAATGTGTGTGAACAGCAACCATAAATCAGTTGCCCGCTCTTTATCTCTGCGCTGCCACAGCAGTTAACAGGATTGGAGAGTGACAAATTCCATGGAGCATAATTACATCAATCTGATTACAAATTATGCTAATCCTATTACAAAAAGTGGTAATTTAGTAAAATGGGGATACTTCACAACATTTATTTGACACATTTGAAGACCTGAAGGCATATGCATTAAGATGTTTCATGGTTGCAAATATTGACACAACTATTCCGATTATTGTGTGAAATAAATCTCTTTGTCCTTTTTGCCCGATTCAAAATGCCTGCCCAAGTAACATTAAATATAACACTACTGAGGTGGAATGATCTAATAATTGCGGTGCCAAGTAATGCTTTAACAGGTAGTAGCGCTAAATTTCATTCCGAGAGTGACCTTGCCCCGTTTCGGTCCAGCAGCTGCTCAGTCTGTCAGGCTTTTCTCTTTGTGCCACAGCAGCAGCTGAGGAGCCATTTTGGGGCCTGATGCATTCAACAGCTGGTGGTGCCAAGCCCAGGGTGGGCGTAGGAGGAGGAGGAGGAGGAGAGATGACGGGGAGGGGGGACACGAGGTCGTCTGTCTATCGAGCCGTGGAAACATGGGACACAGAGCATGTCGGACGACAGGCACGCAGCCAAATGGCAAAACAATGTTTTGGAGGAACAGGCACTTCACTCGCATCGCTTTTCTCAGATCCAGGGATGACCTAAAGTCACATTTAAACTGCAGCTATAAGCGTCCCATCATTCAAGCTACTGTGTAATGCAAACCATGAGAACACTGCTTGTAATTTGCCCATATGTTGCATGTTTTAGGAGCTGGCTTTGATTCACAATGCAGTTCCCACTCTGGGCCAGGTATGCATGTGTGCGTGCAGACGCGGTGAGACAATGCACCACTTTGGATTTTTGAGATAAGAGCTTCTTTTTACAGCTGTGTGAAAAAAAAGAAAACGTGGATGGTATCCAGTTTTTCTTACTATCCTAGAATGTGTTTACATAAAATCAACCTTAGCAGTGTCAGGTAATGGAAAAATCTCTGCTGGTTTGAATTTTTACAGGGTATCAGAGAGAGAGTTGTTTAGCGAATGACGTTTGTCTTGAAATATCTCAAACCTCTAGCTGCACTTCATTGCAACTCGCTCACTCTGTAATGATTATTCTCATCCACAGCCAGATGTTCAAAGTGTTTTTTTTTTTCTCCCTTCCTTTCCGGTGGAGCGTTGCGGTGTTTACAGAGCATCGGTTTGGTCAATATGAAGTAGAGTACGCCACATGAAGGTGGAGTTTCCTGTAAAATTGTTTTTCTCGAATGTAAATCGTCCTGCATCTCCTCTGTACCGACACACAGGATGAATTTCACTCCGTTGCCTTTATGTTTTGCTCAATCATGCCTGCTGTGCATGCTAGAGTTTCTCTCTCTTCTTACAAATCATGCGCTCTGTGTACTCTTTGTGCTGTCTGTGTGTGTGTGTTTTAAGTGGAGTCTGAAGAGATGACGAGACAGCTGAACAAATGAAGAAAGAGTCAAACATTTGGACAGGACGCACAAGGTGGATGGTGAATAGCATCCAGACGGCACTGACGACAAGTCAGACTGTTCGATTTCGTTCGATAGAGTGTTTCTGATTTCTCAGTAGTTTTTTAAAATTATAATCCACAAAATCAAGCACTGAAACCTGCATTAATTAAAATTAGCAAGCCTTAAACATGTTGACATGTTATAACCCTATAAAGTTATTAGCAAAATGTTGTCTACTGACATCCAGCAGATATGGAACAACATTAGCATTTACTGGAAGTTGTATAAAATACAAGTACAAATAAGGTTTATGAAACTTAACTTTCCTTTGTAATAAAATTGAAATCATGATTCTGCACAATACCTGAGACAGATGACACTGCTCATGACCTTGTCTGTTATACAAAGTCTTCTCCACGGATAAATGAACGATACACCTATAAAAGCTTAACCTGATCTAATGTACTGTAACTTGTGCGTATGAGAGGCAAACATATTTGTCTGTTATGACTTGTATAACACAATAGTTTTATTCTCTGTATGATGAGTCATAGTCAACCTGACATGGCTTGAATGACATCAGAGTGAATCATCACTATCGTTTTATTTAGTCTCACTCATGTGTCACATCAGCTCGTTAGTTTTTATCATGTTTACTCAATCTCATTCTGTTTATTTTAAGTCAAGTGTCAGTTGACTAAAAGTCTGGGCATTTTAGACTCATCTCTGTCAAACAAAACTATTTTAGAGTAGTTTCAGTCAATGAAAGCTGTTGACATTTTAGTCTTTTTTTTCGCCATATTATAGCCGGACTATATTGAACATTTCAGTCAATCTAGTCGAGCCAAAACCAATAATTTTTTGTCATTTTAGTTCCCACCAAGATGTTAACCTACCTCAATTTCTTTGTGGTGAGCCTTAATGTGTCTCTTTAGGTTTGTGGTATTCTTACCAGCTATTTTATGGCCACATTTCTTCCCTTCTGATAAAGCAATGCATTCACAGGGGTTTTTTTTTTCTCAGCCTCACTGTAACGAAAATGGGCCCAAATATCAGCTCGTCTCTTTCTCCCGAGCTCTGTTGTTGCCATTATTAACTTGCGTTCTGTAAAATAGTTGATGTACTCCTCACTGCAGGCAGCACAGGAAATGGAATTGCTGCACATGCCATCCAATGAACAGGATATTTGGTTTTTAATTTAGAAAAAAAACAAAACAGGCTATAATATTTTGTCTCATCTTTTTTTGTCGATGAAAATAAAGAGACTTTGAGAAAGTTTTTTTATTTTTCAAGCTACATTTTAGTCTCGTCTTTTTTCATCAATATCATTGCATGTTGATTTAGTCACGGTTAGTGTTTAATGACATCGGTGCCGTCTTGTCTTGGTCATGGAAAAAAAGGTTAAGACTGATCAGTAATTGTGGCCTCAGAGCGAATACAGTACCTATTTTAGTTCCTAACATGTATTTGTATCAAGCTTCACACTACCTCTCAAAGCAATTATTTAATCATCAATGATGTGAAACGCATTTTTCTAAATATTCATCCTCAGTTTTCGTCATTTGGACTGATAACGCAGTTGAGGCTCTGTTTTATGATGATTCACTGTGATTAGCCCGTATTTACAAGGGGTTAGATGAGCACCGCTGCCATTTCCTTATTTGACACACTTTATACCTCCTCTGGTGTACCCAAGGTGTGTCAATGAATATTTTAGCAAGTCAAAATGGATATTATGCCTGAGTCAGACGTGCTGGCACAGGCTGCAGCTCTACAGGTGGGGCATTAGGGCCAGGCACGCTCAGAGCAGACGGGTAATGTATCGATATAAGTATTATGGGCTCAAGTCACTTCAGGTTTTTTTTTTTTTTTCCTGTTCTAATAAAAGAAGGTCGCATGTGGGAGACTTAGCTGCAGTTACAAAGGACTTTAGAAAGGATTTATTAGCTTTTGCTCTGCTATCACAAGTAGGCTTTCTTCAGTTCAATGGATGGATGCAATATCTTTTCTATCATTTTGATATTTGCTCCATTTCCCTAAAATTTGAGTTCAGATCTGGAACTTCTGCTAACTGTAGCATTACATAAGGACACTTAATATTGCCATGTGTTTACCAGCATGTATGTGTCTCTCTAAAGGATTGTGCAAACTTCACTTGCTCTATGTTAATATAGATTTCTCCTCATTTGACATCCTTTCACCCACCTGCCTATGTATGATGACAGTATCATATAGAAAGCATGACTTACTCTTCAGCTTGATTGCAGGTTATTGTGATTGAGGCTTCAGTTGCTTATGTGTCATCCAGAAGGTTTAAGGCAATAGAGTCATCATCAAAAGACAAGCTTTCCTTACAGTTCTTGTATTTCAGCTGAGACCTCTCTTCCCACAATTATAAAGCCGAGCACAGGAATTGCCTTTAACCAGTCACTGTGCAAATACTTGACGTAAACCACGCGTGAAAGAGCTTACTTCTTCCCCCGGCAGTATTTAATGAAAAAGAATGCACAAAAAGGAAATGTGACACTGTACTTTTATATAAACCCCTGAAATCTATGCAGGCTTAACAAGTGATAACATTGGACTTGGTAAACTGTGTAGCTAGGATCTTATAAGGATGTGAAAACGCAGCAGCCATTATTTGGACATGAGAGGCACATTATCTTTGGCTGCCGGCTCTGAATTTGCAAGAAGCACTTTGACTGGAGCTACAAAGGGGCTATGAGCCCTATTCAGGGTTTTACTCATCCCTTTCACTCTCATTCATGACAATACATCTTATCGTCGAGTATCCATCTTCTTTCATGTGTCTCCTCAGGGACCAAACCAGTATCATAAGTGATATGCCATGCATCAAGTGTGGTTCTGGCAATTTATTTTCCATAAGACTATGTCAGTCAGGCTCCAAAGTAATAAGCCAGTGCTGCTGGTAAAGACATTTGCAAAGTAAATAAGGCCTCCTCTCTGACACCACAAATGTGCGCCTGTGACTGCTGTCGCCATGGTACCGCCTGTCAGCATCGTTGTCACCGGTGTTGTCATGGTAGTGTGGGCTGATGTTAATCTTTTCTGCTGGTGTGACAGTTTGTGGCTGGGCAGAGTAGGAACTCCAGAGGCAGGGGTGTGGTAAACGTGTCAGTCAGCTACCGTTTGGGCAAAGGACCATGATGAAGTCAGAGGACAGGAAACATATTTTTGAAAAGAAAAGGCATATTTTCACTATTTAACTTAAATAAAACATTGATTCAAAAACTTGTACTCGAGTTATTTCTTTTCTTTTTCACGCTGTGCTTTTTTAGCCATGCTAGACCCACGGCTGTAGGGAGGGCAATGATGGTTGGTCTGTTGGTTGGTCGATTCACCATTTTCGGCTGGACTAGTGGTTCCCAGACTTTTTCAAACCACAACACCCCTTCATGGGAATTTTTCCCCAAATGGAAGCTATAAATTACCATGTCAT
Organism: Thunnus albacares; assembly: GCF_914725855.1. Classification (NCBI taxonomy): domain Eukaryota; kingdom Metazoa; phylum Chordata; class Actinopteri; order Scombriformes; family Scombridae; genus Thunnus; species Thunnus albacares. The sequence goes on along the minus strand of NC_058121.1, from coordinate 21,426,542 downwards.
TAGCTGGGGAATTACTGCTTATTTAACAGTGTTTTTAATACAGTGATTTTATTTGGTTTCTGTTTTGACATGTTTGAAAACCATCATAAAATGTGGTTCATTTAAATGTTGATCCTTTTTTTTTTTAACAACCAAATTAACAAATCTTGTGGCACCATTTGCCTGTCGTCAAGACACCCCAAAGTGCCATGGCACCCACTTAGGGAACCAATCATCCAGACTAACATATCTCAACGAGTATTGGCTGGAATGCTATTAAAATTTGTACAGAGATGTATGATCTCTAGCGGGTGAAGTTTGCTGACTGATGATCCCCTGAAATATCTCAACAACTATTGGATGGATTGTCATGAAAGTTGGTACATGCATTCATGCCCCCTAAATTAAGACAGAGAACATGGTTAACATACCTCAGAGCTGTTGTGCCTAAGTACAGCCTCACGTGGCTGCTAGCATGCTTGTAGATTCTTAGTCTTGTTTAATGATGGAGGAACCATGAGTTCATTTTCTTCATTCAGGGAGGTGACACGGTTTTATAAAACAAGTCTCCCTTGTACACTGTTCATAGTGGTCAGTGGGTGTTCTGGAATAAGAAAGACATTTTTCTTTTCTACACCTCTATATTTGTTCAGTTTCTCTCTCTTGGGGGAAACAGACCTGAGCATGGAACACATCTGGGACTGGACAGGACTGGACCGGTCTGAATGTGTCTGTGTGTGTGTTGGACGGGGGGTAACCTAGCGTAGTGTAGACTGGGTGCTGGAGAGAATCACCACTGTTTTCTTTTTCAGTAGCGTGCCCTGAGCAGGTTTACACTGTAGCAGTGCCATATGCTCTACCCAGGAAATGGGCTTTATTAATACGTTTAAGGGCACGCCAGCCTTTGGTGACTTATGGGCTATGTAAGCCAATGTGAAGCTGCATTGTCGGCAACTTTTCACAAATAAAGACATGGGTAAAGGGGGGAAAAGATGGAAAGAAAAACATTCTCTGGGGGCCTCTCTGGAGCAGGGGACCAACTGGTTCCAGTCCTTTTGTGAGGGAGAGGGCTGTTTTAGCTGAGCCTCTACGTTCCAGGTGTTGCTTTTTAATTGGCAATTCCGTGAGCAATAAAGCATTTCACTTACTTTCGCTTGTAAAGTGCTTTCATTCCATCTCCAAATGATGTAATTACCCCGCCGTCCCAGGCGACAGGGCAGCCAGGAGAGGAGAGGCGTTTGCTCTCCGTGCAGCTCGCTCTCTCAGCAAGAAGCCTGGTGAAGGGCTTCCTGGAGTATGTTTTCATTTAGGAATCAAAACACCATAAAGTGAGGTAGTCGTTCGCACAATAAACGCATGCTTTAATTTCATTTTGAGCTCCCCTGCTTGGTGTGTGTCTAATATTTTGTAAAAACAAAAAATATAAAAAATATAGGTTTGGAGTTTTCTTTGATGTATGAAGAGCGGCGGGGGACGTTTGTTCTTTGTTCCTGGACACAGATGGCGATTGATTTTGTTTGTCCAACATTAAACTTTTATTGGTTTTCATAAAGCTGCAGGAGCATACTTTTGTTTTCATCACAGTTTGAGATTGACTTCTTGGAAAGAACCATACGTCAGTGCTTTTGCCAATTTTGGCACCTTTTTTCATCCTTCTAGAGGCAATTTCTTATGAGAAAAGGCTTCAATTACAGATATGCTAATGATGTCAGCTAACCCACAGAGCGATGTTATCATTCAGCATTTAATGTGCAAGGGAGATTTGAAAAAAAATATTTTCCTGTTTATGTAGCATGGAATTCCCTTGGAGACACAAAAAGGTCAAAACCAGAGCCAAGTGTGTGTCGGCCAAGCGTGTGGAGACGTGTAACACTAACCTGAAGTCATTTGACTAAAACGGATCTCATGATCCACCTGAGGATTGTGAACCCTCAAGAACAAGTTCAGCCTGTCAGCCTGTGGCATGGAGTGAGCGCTGAAACATAAACTCCATTTGATCAACATCGCCCACTGATAGGTGAAAAACACTGAATTCCACTGAAGCTCTATGACCAAATAACTCAGCGTGGATGTAAAAACACACAGGAGAATGTGGAAGGGATAACATTTTTTTTCACATAAGGCCTACCTGGCAACGTTTTTGCATATCAGACCTCCCTGTGCCTGTCAGTATTCCAGCAGTGGCAGCATTGCCAAAAAACACAAAAACAAGCTGTTCGCTATCACTGCCGTTCCCATGGGAACAGTCCCGCAGAGGGTGTGCCCGCTCTGACACTCATCTGCACAAACAGTATGCAATCCTACTCCCCAGCATGCTACACAAACCAGGAGGTGTGTGTGTGTGTGTGTGGGGGGCGGGAGGTGAGGGGAGGGGGGGGTAGACTGCTGCACAGCCTCCACCACCCCCAGCCTCTTTCTCCAAGAACCGGGGCCTCATGCAGAACCCTGCTATCAGTGTAAGCGATTAGCTGGCCCCGCTTGTGAAAAGTGCCACAAGGGGAAAAAGGATCAAGATTCCTGAGATGTTGGGCCTGCAGTGCTCATTCGCACACTTCCTCTCCTTAATAAAGACCACACATTCCCAGCGGCTGGAGCAGCGCTGGGCCGGCAGTGCTGCAGCTCAAAGCTAGCCGGGGCTGTAGAAGAGAAGGGAAGAAAGTAAACAGCAGAAAGTCGACTGGCAAAACAATAAACAAATAAATGCCAGGCCGATTCAGTCAGCTGCAGTTATTTTTGTTACACGGCAGGATGCAGGAGGGAAAAATCAGTTTGGCGATGGTATCTTTAAAGGCATCACTTTGTTCTCTGCTTTCTTTTGGTAATCTGCTTGTGTTGTCACGGTAGTCATCAGAGGGAATTAACACCCCTCCTCTGCTGCATCACCACAGGTGGCACTAACACCATATAATTAGTATAGAGTGTACCTGCAATAATTCTGCAGCCTTTTATGGAAGTGAATGCAAATGCACCGCAAAACAGGTGTCAGTGACAGTTAACGGTTATGTATGTACATATAAATCCGCAGATCTAATTTAAATAATGCAGTCAGCAAAGGTTCACTCACAGAAACTGTAAGCTGAGTGTTATTTGTTGCCATGGCTTTAATCTATAAGTCAGTTTTTTTGTGATTATTGTGGCCAAAAACACTTGATTTTGCAGCGGCTTTTTGGAAAAATTGCAATAAAATTTGTAGTTTTTTATGTGCTCTTATTTGTGGTAAAACTGCAGGAATTGGGAAAAATTGCAAGTAAAGGAAAATTATGCAATTTTTAAAGAACTATTACCAATGAAAATTCACATGTTATTACTTCCTTTGATTAACAGCATACTGCATATCACAGAAACAACTATATTTCAGTATTCATTTTTTAAATTTATTTTCTAAACATGAGCTCAAAGTTATATATAAAAGAAAAATATTGTACTTGAGTTCCATTTAGAAGCCTTTATTAAATAAACTTTCACCTCAACATTAGCACCAAATGAAGTCAGCCAATAATGCCATTAAAATGAATCCATTAACATAAAAATGTTGTTTCATTTCCAAAGTGCCCATTTTTATGTTTGAAGTAGATTATGTCCATCTCTGCCCTCTGAGCAACACATTAACTTGTATTCTTCTGACTCACTGAATGCAAACCTCATTTGGGAATTTTGCTTGGTCTATTGCATCATTTGTGTTGGCAGGTGAAATTTGTCCATCCTCCACCTGTATGTGTTCCTCGCTGACTGCGCTGCGATGAGATAAGCTACCACAACAAAACAAAATGCAACAATTGGTCCAAATCACAAGTGGCCTGTTGATTTGGCCATTTCATGGGGAAAAGTTGCAGTAATTTAGAAAAATTGCAATCTCTCACAAATATTGTTGAGATTTCTTGATTTTTTGTTGATTACTGCGATCACAAAAACGCAATTTCCTGGAGGGACTGATAGGCGGATAAGAGAAACAATCTAAAGATGAAAGCCTGGCAATATGAAATCCTGTATTATATGACATACACTGTTGTGTACAGTATAATGTTTGTATATACACTTCATATTATAACGCAGTCACATATAAAAACACCAGTGCTCTTGATAATCCACAGAACACACTGCCAAAAGTTTTCATTGTAACTTAATTGAACCATTTCTTCAAGAAATTGTTCCTAATAAGACTGTTTACAGCGTGTTTAGCACTTCTGTGACACAGCCACAATATATTCTTAGCTGTAAGTTCATTAGATACACCTAGCTAAAACTAATCTTTTTCTCCATATTGTAATTTTACAACTGTCATTTCTGTCTACTCTGAATTTTTCGACATCTTTTACATGTCTGGTCGTGCTGGAAAAAGGATCCCTCCTCTGTTTCTCTTGCTGATCTCTCTCCTTGTTTTTCTTTCCTATTAAAGTGGATCTTCTTCATTCAAATCAAGAGTTTAAGGATATAGAGTTTCATATGCTGTACAGATTGTAAAGCCATTCTAGGCAAATGTGATTTTGGTCTGTATAAATACTGCAATAAATCCTACAATACCTCCATTATGTTTATACAGTTCAGAGATTATGGTAAGTTTGGGAGTAGTTTGTGGTGCTGTTGAATTGTACTGCGTTATAATGAGAGATGTTTTTAATATTTTGTCCATCCAATGTATATCAATGAGGATAGATTCTATTATTCAAAGACTGCAAACACATTGCACTCTTTTTGTTTAGCTTAAAAGGCTACAGATGCTACCTACCTAGCCATGTTGTCTTGTCAGCTTGCACTATTATTCACTGTCTGAGTGGACAGTGTTAACGGCAGCAGCTAGCTACTTCATTCAGTCACCTCGGCAGCATTGTGATTCTCTTTTTAGCAACAACACACTGAAAGGCGAGAGGACAGGGATTAGTGACAACTCCACTGTCATGAAAACAAAGTAAAAACAGACTTTTGAAAAAGAAAAAAACAGCAATTTCTACAATGAAATCAAAATGAATTGACAATAACTGTTTTTTTTGGCCACCTGAGAGCACTGCAACAGACTGTAAACACAACATTGATGTGTTATCGCTTAATAAAGTTGATATAATGAACGTGTTAGCAAGCAGCTGCCTATTTACACATCCAGCAGACACTGTGGGTGCATCCCTCATACATGTATGAGTGATTCATTGTTTACATAAAAATATTGATCATGGCAGCTTTAAACAAACACATACTGGTTTTAACTTTTGGATCTCTCCTTGCTTCTTGTTCTGTGTTTTCCTGCAGGTCATCTTGTTATTGTCCTTGACACATTAAGAGCTTTTGTCCTTATAATGCATTTTATCTCCTAATGAAATATTAGAAATTCCATTTTATTGCCATTTCATCGTGACTTTAAAGCACCTTGTCAAAAACTTTACTGAAAATGAAATAAAAGTATTATTCCTTTCATTGTCCTCTTCACCCTCTTTAGTTATGTATGTGTCTGCATTGTATAATTCATATCATATAATACCCAAGACTGCTTTGTGAAAGCTCCACACAGAACAAAAAAAAAAAGAAGCTTTTCTCCCTGAGGAAAACACCCCAAACTCTAAGTGAGCAATAAATCTGGCACTTAGGAGAAGTTGTCTTTGAGTGTGTGTGTATTTGAGCGTGTAAATGTACTCAGTGTCCTCGAGTCCATAGCCTCCAGTGCTGTCAAATGTTGCCTGGCCCCATAACATCCGCAACCCATGACCCCTGTAACTCCTGTTTTGTTCACAGCACTCCAGGCCCCTCAGATATCCCTCCACTGGAACTCCCCCAGATGACAGACACCCCTCTCGTTCCCGTTCCTCCACACTACCCCAGTAGCCTTTGACCTCCCCAGCACCTCTGCCTCTCTGTGCGTCTGCCCTCGCATTCCAGTAAGGCGCTGAAACCTGAGCCAGCGGTGAGCTCATCGTCGGCCACGGAATCAGGAGTTAAATGATACCAAAAAACACAGAGAGAGAGAGAGAGAAGAGAAAACGGAGAGAGAAGGGGGAGAGGCAGCCGTTGGTGTAGGACGGGTCTGGAACTGGTTCTGTGTGTCTGCTCACCGGGGCTCCTCAGGGGTTAAGTTACACCAGAGAAAGCGAAGGAGGAAAGGGAAGAAGAAACTGCTGGCGTCTTTGATTTCTCCCTACTTTTGTCTGTCTGGTTTTCCTTCTCTCGCTGTCTCTCCGCGGGCCTGACTGACTGACTGCTTGCCTGCAGTTTCCTCTTGACACACTCCAGCAAGCCTGCCACCATCCCGGCCGCGCTTTCAAGTTAACGAGCCCCGTCGGTCTCGTCCTCATGTCTGGGATCCGGGCTGGGATGTGAGTGTAACACAGTGGGGTCCCGCTCTCCACTCTCTGTGTCTCTGTTCTTCTCTGACCCTGCCATGACCACCAAGTGTCCAAAGACGGTAAGTGTCCCTCTTTAAGTTGTCTGACATTGTGTGAGTGCACGGTTTGGGGAATGTGTCTTCATGTCTGTGCGTTATAAAAAGTGTATGTGAGTGAAAAAGAGAACTCATCTGCTCCAGAAACATCTTTCCAAAGCTGTACCCCAAATGTCACACCTCTGAATCATTGTGATTCAAGTCTCATATTACGATAAGTACCATTAAGATGCTTAATCACTGCAAACATAATTAAACCAATCAGTGTCTCTCTCAAGCTGAGTTTTGGAGTTTGAATGTGGAAAGCATGCAAGGTAGAAAAGGGGCTTTTTAAAGCATGAGCATCTCCAGCTGAAAGCAAAGATGAAACTAAAAGTTTTAAGAGTGCCATTAGATAAACCTTCCATGCATTATTCATGGCTGACATGTTTCTTTCTAGTTCACTGCCTGTTGTTCACCGTGCCTCTCTCTGACCTCGTGCACTTGTCTTGTCAACCTCTCGGGTGACAAATCCCTCTGAAGCAAAGTTTTAAACAGGGTTGATGATTTTAATGGGTTGCCTACTGGAAACACTAAATAAAAGGTTGAGTGCACTTTTTTTTTTTAAAGAAGTATGATAAAAGAGAGAATTCACTTCCTTTTTCATGGGTTGTTTTTAAAAATTCAGAACAGTGTAAGGGCCAGTTTACATTCTGAAATCTGCCACCTGCTCCTAGCAGAAAGCAATTTAAAATAATTGTGAGCGTTTCCAGCAATAACTTAAAAAATGTCTGAGGTGAAACAGTAACAATTATCTCTAACATCTTTGCAATGGTCTCATTATTTAAATGGGTGTGAAGTGCTCCATTGCTCCTCGCAGGTAAACACACCACGCTTCTTAGGAAATAATGACATCTCTATGATCAAAAGCTTTTTTTTTTTTTTTTCGCCAGGGAAAGCTGCCCTGAATGCACTCAATTTACAAAGCTGTTGTATTCACGGGTTTTACTTAACACACCACCAGCATGCCAAATCCCAGACCTTAACTGCCAATGGATGCGATTAATGAGTAAACACTACAATGTACAAAGAATATACGTGTATATATATACCTCACCAGCATCATCATGTAACCTTGAACACTTAATTATGTTAATAAATGCACTTATTTAGTATCTTACAGCAATATGTTGGGGCTTTTTCCACAGCTACATAGCTCATACATCCAATAGTAGAGAAGTCAGAGCTACGGTATACTATGTCCAGTAGCTCCAAACTTTTTTTGTCTCATGTGTCGCCATATTCCCATCAAATGAGCCCAAGTACCGCTATCATGTTCCAGATGTGTTCACTTCAATTCATTTTCAAATGGATGTAAGGTCACACTACAACTAAGTGTTACAATATTTGTTTAAGTCAAGTTTGCATTGTGCCACCACTTAGAGCGGCAAAAACTGGATCTTTCAATCCTTTATCTACTACTTTAGCTGATTATTTCAACCACCATCAAACTGGGAGTTACTAGTATACACTATTACCTTGTGATTATACATTGATGGAAGATCTTTTATTTATGTAAAAATGTAGCAATACAACAATGTAATAATACTCCACTACAATTAAAAGTGTTATTTAAGTAGAAATAGCTGTTAGTATTATCAGTTTAATGTACTTTTATAAAGGCAGAATGGCTCCTGTCAATATATTAATAATAACTGGATTATTATTATTGATGAAGTAACACATTTAACAGTATTTTTTAATGTTGTAGCAGGATGAGGTAAATACTTGTAGGCCGTCCTGGTTTAGTTTATAATAAAGCTGAAATGATCAGCCAACTGATCATTGTGATTTTGTGGCTTTTCTCTGTTTTATATCATAGTAAACTGAATATCTTTGAGTTTTAACAGTCGGTCGGACAGAACAACACAGTTGAAGATGTCACGTTGGGGTCTGGGATAGTTTGAGGGACATTTTTCACTATATACCGATATTTAATAGACCAAATTATTAATTGATTAATGCAGAAAATTATGTCAGATTAATTAACGGGGGGAAAGTTAGATGTCACCCTAATTTATAAGACCATCTAGTCTGTAAAGAAAACTGGTAAATCATAGTTTTCGAAGTACAATATTTCTGTTTTGAATGTAGTGAAGTATGTTTAAAGTAGCATAAAATGAAAAAAAAACATAGTTGACAACATGTACTTAGATTCTTTCCACCACTAGAATTATCTTACAGTAAGGCATACACACGTTTGGAAAATAAATACGACAAAATCAGAGCCCTTAACTGAGGTGACATTTCCAAATCTTTCAACATCACTGCAAATTACATGCATCCTCATTCACACATCATTTCTGAAAACATGTCACTAATGTGTCACTGCAGGTGACAGCTCAACATGCAGCTTTTGGAGCGCAGGGGTTCAAGTGCTGAGAGTGAGCTCTTTCACCTGTAATTGCTTTAGGGGACAGGCAGGTAGTCAAGAACGGTTTTACATAGAAGTACAAGAATGAACATATTTGACAGCTGGAATGTGTTTTTGTTCGGTGCAGGGGGGAAGAAAGAGGCACAGATTCAAGCCTCTGCTACATGCTGTCCAGTTTGAGCCATTTGGTAGCAAGAATTAAAATCTTTTGACATTATTTTGACAGAGGGAATGAGTCACTCTATCTCAAGATATTGGAAAAATTATGAATGAAACTATGTTACATCCAATTTTTTTTTCTTTTTTGAATTCATGTCTTTTAATTATTAAACTGTTCTCTTAAATTACTTTCTTGTTTAGGCGCACTTACAGCAACCCAATCCTATAGTACTATAGAGTCAGCTGACCGCAGCAGCCAACTGAAGGCATGAATCAGACGTTGTCTGGCGCTGGACATGGCCCGAGGGCAGAGCTCAGATATGCAGCGAGGGAGCAGAAGGAGAGGGCTAAAAGAGAGAGTGAGGAGGAGTGTTGAGAAAGATCCAAGGGTGAGGAGGGGGAAACACAGAAAGAGAGGGAGAGAGAGTAGACCAGAGATTGCTTCTCTGGCCAACTGGGAGATCCAGCACAAGGAGAAGCTTGTTCTTGCACTGCCTCGCCGTTCTTTGGGCATGTAGCAGGACGACATGGCCTCCTTTGGATGAAAGAAAAATAGAGTCAAATACCAGAGGATAATGTGATTATAGGCACATAGGAGAATGAAGGTTAATTGGAGTTAAGTGTCTATAAAAAAAGAGCCTATATATATATACATACAGCGGGTCAACCTACATTCTGCCAACAGGGCTTGAATTCTTACTGCTGCCTTTAAAATAAACACATAACTCAATAGTTCAGAAAGAATGTTGCGAGAGTATATTTTCTGAAGATAATACTCAGACATTTGAGGTCCAATCATTAGATTATAGTCAATAGCTCAGACATGTGATTAGAATAACATGAACAGCAATGTAAAAAACATAAAGCTGCCTCAGTGACTTAGCTTGAACACGTCTGGAGATCCGACAGAGCGATGCAACACCACCCATGATGAATCCCACTTATAGCTGTTTTCATCAAACACTCTTTATCTACCACTCTTGACCATCAATGCCCTATTTATGGCTAAACTGTCATTCTGAAAACAGCCTGCCCTCGCAAAAGTAAAATTGCTTCACCTCAGAACAAACCTTGACCTCTAGAAGATGACCAGAGATAAACAAGAGAGGACAAAATGAGTTGCTTTTGCCATTCATCATCTTCCAAGATGCTTTTATTGGCAAGTGCAACTGACATTCATGGTGTTACAGTAAATAACGTCTGAACATCAGCTTTTTCTCAAATAAATCACTCAACATTTACCGAGACCTTTGATTGTTCTTTATGGAGCAGTATAAAAGGAAAATCAAAGCTTTGATTGCTGCAGCAACAATGCTCTGAAAAGGCCTGCAATTCAAACCACTTAGGGACGAAGAAACCCCATAAACATTCAAAGCAGCCATTTAAAATCTGGCCTGCTTGCCCTTCTCTGTATGGAAAAGGCCCAGGGACTGCGACATTGTAAATAACAAATTACATTATTACACTGGCTCTTAAGTGGGCTGGCTTCAAGTCAATTTTGTTTTACAATAAGAGTTGTACAAGACAAGACAGAAACAAGCTACTGAACTTTTTCTTTGCTTGTGTACTTATTTGGTTAAAACTATAATTACCAAAAAGAAGAAATTTAAGTTTTCTGTTGGAATCATTTGATTGATGCAATATCTGTGTTCGCAGGCACTAGCTACCCAGTGCCATCTGTAATTTCAGTATTTTACCCCACGAGTTCCTACATTAGTTAAGCCGATCCCCACACCTTGATCCATGAAAGTGAGTCAGCTGATGCTAGCTAGACCCCCTTCTTTTAATAATGGGGGATGAACATAGCAGGTGTGCAGGAGCTGCCGGTGACACAGCAAGTGTTAAATGAACATGAAAGTAATAGTGGGAATCAGCGCTAAAATTAGCAAGCTAAGCTAACTAGCTTCAACTTACGGAGAGGAAGCTAATTAGCCTAGCTCGCTGTCTTCCAATTTCTGAGTGATTTAACAGCATGATGGGTCCACCCAAATATTTTAATGTTGTAAAGAGACAGATGTTTTAAATCACTTCTGGTACTGTGGGCTTTGAGAATAAGCAGCGAAAAAATGTTTTGCATTCATCATTTGTAAGTTATAAAAGGACTACTCCATTCAGTAGCACACCACAGATGTTAACATCATGTCTCTCAGCTATACCAGCCCCCAAATGTTAAAACCTGCCATGGGAAATGCCCACACAGAGGCTTGAAGCTTCCACGAATATGTCAAAAAAAAAGATTTTATCAATGGCTACAGTATAATTTCATGCCATTTATACAAAAGGTGAAACAAATTCAAATTCCAGTTTGACTTGACTGAAAAATTCTGAAAAATAGTGAATTTATTATCGTTATTTGACATCAGAAATATTTTGTATCAGCTTGACAAGAAAATGTGAACACTTTTCTGCCATTTTGTGAGGTACTGTGCTGTGTATGATTGAGTAGGCTGACACACAAGTTTTACAGCATGCAAGCAGGGTCATTCTTGTTTGCTTTGGAGCCTTCTGAAAGCGGCCAAAAAAAGCAATGGTGAATGCCAGCCAGACCGGCTGCCAGCAGGCGTACAGCACACAACACAGAGCCCCGCTCCTTGATTTTCTGCTCCAACCACACTGAACTTTCAGGAGGCTTCATGCTGCTGACGTATTTTGGACTTAACCACCACCTCTCCCCACCTCCAGCCCTCTACCCTCATCTTTCCTCCTTATCTCAGACTTCATGTTCACACCTCATGAAAATTCAATTTGTTTCCCGAATCTGATCTTCAGGACTGAAATCTTTACTGTCATTTACAGGCGATGTTGCATTTTGTGCTTAGGCGTCGTAAACCTATCATTATTATTACCTAGCATGAAGTTACATGGTTACGACATTAATGCATGTACAGTGACTCACGGTACTGTTTTTTTCAGTATAAAGTTTCAGATAAGATGAGGAATGAAGATGTATCCTCTCACACTTTCACACCACAGTAATAGCGGCAATGCAGGTAGCTGCAGAGACCAGGAAGATTAATATGTGCAGCCATGTTTCATGCGGCAGCAGTGCTGGAAAATAACATTTACACAAGTACTGTACTTAAGTAGAATTTTGAGATACTTGTGCTTTACTTGAGTATTTCCACTCTCTGCTTATTACTACCTACTATTACTTCTACTTAAGAAATATTGCTCTTTTAACTTTACAAAAATTATTTGACAGATATAGTATAGTTACTTCTCCAAATAAGATCCCAACCAAAAGCCAAAACCACTTTCCCCATTTCCTCTAAACTTCTCAGATGTTTCATTTATTTATTAATTTCTGTTGAGAGAAGTCCAAAACTACAAATTTATGTAGCAGAACTTTATTTTTTCATCTCACATCTGACTGATTTGTGTGTCCCTTAAGTTGGGAACCCCTTAACTGTATACACACATGCTGATGCATCAGTATTAATAATGTAATAATATCATATATAATATATCACTCAAAGGGGCAGTTTTTCTCTAGAATAAGTACTTGTACTTTTTAATACTTAAAGTACATATTGCTGATTAAATTTCTGTACTTTTACTCATTAGGATTTTGAATAAAGGACTCTTGCTTCTTACATTGTTTTACTGTAATTTTTACTTAAGGAACTGACTATTTCTTCAACCACTGTGCCACAATCACAGCCAGATGTGATGTCACCATCATGTGTTGTGAGTTATATGCTGCGAGTGACGTAAAGGACAATTGGAAATCTGATTTGAGTGGCTAGGCTAACTCACATCACTTGGAATTTGATTTGAATCAGATTTCACACCAACCTACAGTATGACTTCTACATATTCCTTGCTTGATGAAAGCAATCTGATTCCAATCTGGATATGCCAAAAATCAGATTTGGGCTGCCAGTCTGAACATAACCGAATGCCTGTCCTTATACATATTCTCTTATTCTCCTATTTATCTACTGTGTGAATCTGTCCTCAGCCCTGTCTTTGCCCTCTTTTCCTCACCAGACCTGGTGCCATCATCCCTTAGTTTCGTTGTTGCAATACTCAAACATGTGACTCATCGATGAGGGTTGGATCAAAGGTTCAGTCAACACAATAGTAGCGACACTGGTAAACAGCACGTAGAGCACGTTATGCAACTCCCTGGACTTCCTGTTACTGGTCACCTTGAAGCTTTTCTTTATTAAACATAATACTCTCATCCACAACATAATATCACAAAATGAAATCTTACATATGAGCGAAAAAAATAATCATTTTGTGTATGTACTGCTTTAATACCAACTGATGATTCATTCATTCTCTATAACTGTTCTGAGCAAGTCTATCCAGGGTGAGGCTTCACTTCCCCTCTCGGTTTCACTCAGACTGCTCAGGCAGGCTCTGTTGACGGCCAAGCTTTGACAGCACTCACTGGAGACTGGGAATACATGTCTGCATGTTCACTTTTCTTTTGAAAAGTGTCTTTCTGTTTGTATATGTGCACCTAAACTGTTTTTTTTCCCCATCTATGCATTGCCCTTTTCCCTTCTTGTTTCATTGTGTGTCTGTGTGTTGTACGGACGCTCTTCACTTCTGGCACTCTACACCATTATTTTCCTATTTTGCATGTCGCTTGCTGAGTTAGCTCACGCTGTCAGCTGCCTGCTGACTGATGCATTCCCCTCTATCTCAAAACCTTCACAGTAATTGCTGGGTAATTGTTTGTCCAGTAATGCAGCATGCAAACGCCTGTTCTCTCATTATATCAGTTGAATTGGTTGAGTTGCTTGAAACAATACACCTTAAAAACAAACAAATAAACAAACAAAAAGAACAAAAACAAATCAGAGATCTCTGCCTTGTGGCAAGATATTGTCACATGTTTCAAAACCCAATTATTCAAATAAACTGAACTGTATTGAGGAATAATCTCTCCCAGGTGGTATACAGTTTTCACTTTGTTTTAAGAAAAATAAGCTTTCTTGACTGAACACAGCCTCAGGCAAGCATCCAGCTCAGCCACATTCCACTTTCACATGACCTTGTAACAGACCTGGCCTGGAGCAAGAGCCGCACCGTCCGTCCCTAACCACACCTCCGTTTGACTGGCCTAGATAATTCAAGGCCTGCTTGTCTTTTCTTCCTCTTCTTCTTCTTCGACCTCCTCACTGTTTACAAGTTTGACTCGACTCCACCAGAGATGCAAGTGGCTTGTAAATTTCATTTATGTGTATTTACAGTTTTGTTTTACAAGGACAGACACATTTCCAGTCAAACGGTGTCAGCGTTTGTTGAGGTCATTTCAGGTATTTTTCTTTCCTTTTTGTCATGGAGAAGATTTGGATGTTATGTTTGGGCAGCGTTAATGTTCGAAACCAATGAACCGGTGCTGAAACAACTAGTGGATTTTCCAATTCTGAACAATGACTAATTGCTTAAAGCTGCACTAATCAATATTTTTATGGTAAAAACAGAAAATCGTCAGATTTACAGAGCATTTTAGCATCTTTGAGCTAAATCTTTGAGCTGTGTGTTTGCATTAAGGAGTCAGATAGACAGAGCCACGCAGCACTTTAATATCCCCAATAATGTCGGAGAGACGGGGAATCTGTTTGAGAATCCCACATCAAACGAGACGGCATGTCAGCGGAGGGTTATGCATATATTTCCCTTGTTCTTCCCATCCAACAGGAACAAGCGGGCGTACAGGGAGCGCTGATGAGTGGAAGGAGACGGTGTTTTGATCAAGGCTCGAATGTGAGGATAGAAAAAAAACAAAACAGAGAGGATACATGAGCAAATACATGGATACAGAGTCAAAACAACTGTAAGAGAAAAGCAAAACTTGCAAATCAATTATCCTATCAAGGCTTGGTGTTCTTTTCTTGTTCTATGGCGGTCCAGGCGGGGATGTTGTTTTCCTGAGAGGGCATCTGGAGGAGATTAGGGTCCAACCTGACACTGCAGCCCCGGTGAAACATGACTCAGGGATGAATGGAGGCTTTTAGACCGGTGTCTGTCTTCCCACACGTTGTTCTGCTATTCTTTATTTATCTGTCACCCAATAAAACACGCACGGCGTTATCTGATACCCACACACTCAGCGAGCAAACAAGGTTCTGCCAATCTCCTTCTTTTCTTCTGCCACTTTTTTTTAAAACAAGACCTTCATTGGTGCTTTCTATGTAAGATGTTTTTTTTGTTGTTATTGGTTTTTTTTATCAAGCATAAAAGTAAAGCCCAGATGTCACTGACAATGCTATTAATTTCAAATCAGCTGTCTGCGCAGACTATACATCATTGTGAGAGAATGTAATTTGTAAGGTCAGCCAATGTCTGTTTTTTCTCTTGTAAAAGCAATGAACCAAAGCAAGACAGAGCGCAGAACAGGGAACGTGAGGGAATGTAACAGAATAACACCAGTTTAGGCCCAGCCGAGACCAAATTACCTTCAAAAAGAAGTCCGTATTCAGAGCCCTTGTTTTGATACAGTCTACATCGCTGCGGGTTGGACTCTTATTAGATTCTGCCTGCGTTTCTACTTGTGGCTCAGACGAGGCCCTCCGACAGCCTTTATCCAGTTACGTCTGGGCCCGGCGCTCTGGGGAGCTCACATTTGCTCCTCTATGGGGGCAGAGGGGGACTAATGCATGTCACCGATGCCACCTGCAGTTAGAGCAAACAGAGCTGACCGCCACTCAGCTGGGCACTAATGCAGCAGAAAAAGAGGGGAGGTTAGAGCAAAAGTGATCCAGCATTAGGGCAGAATTACTACGTCGGCTGACCCGGGTCACTCAGCTGAGGGTATTTATATAGACTGTACATACCATACGTACATATATTTCAAACATTGTAAGGACTTCCCGTGCCAGTTTTATGTAGCAGTTAGACTTCCGTATCTCTCTCTGAAAGCTGTTTTTGTTGCTTCCATAATTGCTAGACTAGATACTGCCGCTGCTGCTGCTGTTGTCAATTGTATTTTTATTTTTATTGTGAGAAAATATGCGAGCCGAGGTAGCGACTTGACACGTTAACGTAGAGGCATATCTGTTGGCTTGCGTGCTCAGCCTGACAAGCAGTTTCTGTGGCCCTGAGATTCAGGAATCATACATTGTTTCCATTTCTTGAACTAGTCAAACGCAAGACTATACAATAACTAAAAAAAACAAACAAAAAAAAAAAAACTTGTATGCTGCTGTTCTCTTTGAGAGCGTGCCACTGTCCCTGCATGGGTTTCGATTTCAACCCCCTCAGCACATCAGCGATGCAATTGCTTCCTACTGCAATTTATTACAGGCAAATTGAAAGATTCCAAGGTGTGAGTCAGTTTGTGTTGGCTCCGAATGCTCAGGCTAGTTACATACACTCCTTTTCTCCATCTCTTTACACGGCCAGGGCTCCGTCTTGTCCTCCATCTGGGTTTGTGAGAGCTGTAGTTATTGTAACCAAGTCCTCAGGAAAGAGAAAGAGTGGAGGGAGAAAAAAGGGGAATTGCCGCTTTTCCAAAGCAAAGAGGAGGATGGCAGAGGTCCCATTAGTTGACCCCCAGGTGAGCTCTCCAGAGGCATATAGACTTACCAGCGTCAAAGCATAAGAATATGCACTGGGCAGCATCAAAGCACAGCACCAGGGCAGCTGACTGCTTGTGGTGACATTGTGCTTTTGGACAGAGCACTCTCCGCCATCATTACCGTGTGTCCCTCACATCGTCTATTTATAATCAATTTTCCATTCGGAAACATGCTGTGTCTCTGTCTCCCATATGGTGTCAAGGAAAGTAAAAGAGATGGGGACAAAGAGGAGAAGAAAAAGGGAATAGAGGGAGCTGGTGAAAAGCAAGTCGAGCATTAATAACAAAGGGGAAAAACTATACAACTGGGACTGTTCGCATAAATGGACCCAGACGTGTAAAAGTAACGGCGGTTTAGTGAGGCCATTTCCTTAAACCGGAGCTCAGAAATAAAACCACTTGATTCCTACTGATTTATACTTCAGAATGGTCTCCTTTTAAATTAGCTAGTAAACTGTGAAAGTAAAAGTGGCATCATTATTTGCACAAGAATGGCCTCATTTAGAGATACAAACACCACCAGCCAGTCAGTAAGGAGGTATTCTGCTGTCCCCCCCCCCCGCCCTTCCTCCTCCCCTGTATTCATTATCGAGGGACTTTTTACACTCTGATTACTCTGGGTGTCGTTTTACACATTTTATTTTTGTGTATTGAAAATGCACTCATGAGTGGAATTTGTTTTGCTTTGGCTAAATGTCAAAGGAGCTATGCTGTCAAGTGAAGGAACGCTGCTAAGACATGCACACCTTAGTATACCCAGATGAAGAACAGAAATATAGCTGTGTGAGTGTGTCTGTGTGTGTGTGTGTGTGTGTGTGTGTGTTGTGTGTGTGTGTTCACTCCCTCTCTGAAAGGATAAGCTGCACCGTTCTTGATGGAGGTGATGAACCCACGTTGCGATGACATTCTGTCTGAGTGTATGTTTCTTGCGTGCCTGTGGCGTAATGTTTTGTCTTTGACACACTGATACGGTAAAGGAAGTGGGAGTTCAGCTCAGTCCCGTGACTGTGAAGGGGAAATATGACTAAATGCACAGACCACAGAGGTCAAGTGCTCTCCTTTCCCCCCCCTCTGCATGCTAATACCTCAACGCTCAATCAAGGACACATAGATGAAGTTTGTGGCCTTGCAGCGTCACTTTACTTTTTTTTGAAGTTGGAGTTCTGACAGAATTGAACGCCGCTTCAAGTGCATAAACTGAAAGATGTCAGTTGTAGTGACAGCTAATGTCAAGTATAAACACTGAAAGCAGTTGAAGTAAATTTTGAGATGGACAGTGTAAGTTGTGTGACTCAGAAAGGCTGAAGAAGATTTTCTTTTTCTTTTTTTCAAAGGTGAATTTCTGATGACCTGAAAGGGTTTGAAGCATTAGCTGAAACATATACATTAAACACACACACAGGAGTTAAAATGAGTGTGAGCATTTACATCGAAAGCAGATGAAACAAAATGATAATGAAAGAAAACTACACTTTCCAGCATGACGAACAGCAGTTTGTCATATACAGAGGAAGTAGTGGTTAGAAGAGCAGTGATAAGAACCATTGCTGAACTTCTCCAAAAAAAAAAACTCATCATGATCAGAAAACCTGAGGAACAAAGATCTCACAGTATGGAACACACTGATTGATTGACAAGTGATCTAGAGGGTAGCGCAGTGCAAAGACTAAAATAAAAATACAACAACAAAAAAATAGCAATCATTATTTTAAAACTCATCAAACATCTCACTGACAGGCATTGATGTCGAATGCAAAACCACAGTCCATCATTTAACTTTGACAGTTGTTACTTCTGGATAAGTTGAGAACCAAAACAAAGTTAAATCAAGGTAAGCTTGAAAAACAATGTGTTGAATCACTGAAAAACCCCCCCGTTCTGTTAACCTCATTGGCAATTTAAAGAATAGATGGGTTCGTAATGAGGACCGTTGCACCGAAGAAAAAGAGAGAAAGAACACAAAAACTTTGTATAAGGGTGAAAATGATTTAAATTATAAACAGAAAAAGGTTCCAATTCACAGTATATATTTCCAATGATTTTGAGAAAAAGATCTAGATCTTTTTTTGAGGGTTCAGGACCGAAGCTGACAGTCTTTAGTTTTACACTGACAGAATTAAGACGTCCCCTTGCTTTACCTATCTGAAAAACAATTAGAGAGCTTTGAGGTCACTTAATACCGCAGGACAACTTCACCACTAATTACTCAATTATGAGGGATCATTAATATTTTTGACACAGATTCATAGATGATATTTGAATTAACAAGGTAAAAACTTGGTGAATTGATAAAGGATTTTCCTCAGCTTTCCCTCAGGTCATTGATTTTAGTTCAAAATGTTCCAATAATAATGATAATCTGTTCCTCATCTCAACACTACGATCATGTTGATAAATACGACAAATCTTAAAAAAAAAAAAAACTCTCACAGACTTTTCAGAGAGATGAGTTCAGCATAAAAGGAAGAAAAAATCACTAACTAATCAGCAAGGACTCCATCTGCTAACACTTGATGTAGCCGGGCTTCCTGGATTCAGAGGCCCCCCACGCTCTGCCTATACTCTAGAATTATGTGACTGGTTGATGAGTAGTTGTGTCGGGTTGGAAGGTCCTTGGCGAGAGGCCTTGGGCACCACTGGAAGACTATCAGAGTGCAGAGTCATTAGAAATCCCTCATTCTCACTCTGCTGTGTAAACGGCCCAGCGGCCTCCATCTGAACAAGCCCAGAGGAAGGTTCACCTCCGTCGGGCTGAAATTGGATCGTGCACAGAGGAGGGGCGCTGTGGGAGCTGAACAGGGGGGAGGTCGGAGAAGTTATGTGTTCCTATTTATTGACTCGGCTGCAAAGATCACTAAACTGTTTCAAGGGAGAATAAAGTTTGGGGAGTTTTTCCCATAAGCACTGCGGGCATTAGGGGAGTGACAAGTTACCTTCATAAAAGCCTTCAATGACTATGGAGAACTCGATTGGAAAAGTACTTAACTCCACATCATGTCGACTATTTCCTTCTTTCGGTTTGTTTTTTTTTTTGCCTTGCTTAGTAGTATTTAATCCCAGCTCAGTGTGTCCCTAAACATAACTAAAGGAGGTCTGTCCATATAATTGGAATGTTTTGAATGTATTTTTACCTCAGGAAACTATTGCATTTGCAGAATAATATCAACATAATATCAGAACTGAAGCAAAACTGAATGCACTGTGAACATGAAATTATTCTATTACTATTACTAATCATATTCACATAATCACAATAGTTTTTTAGAATGAATGTTGTTGTCTGTTTATGTCAGCTTATTGCATCATTTTAGCTCCTACGGGTCCCTCAAGTAATCTTCAGCTATTAAAGACACAAATCTATTTTCCAAATTCTAATCCTGTGTCCCTGTGTTAATTATGTTATGCCAAATACATGTCCAAAAAATATTTATTTACATTTATAGCAATTTTCAATGACTCATCATCAACTTGGGGGTGTATACTGAACATAAATGTATCAAATGTGATTAAGGGCAACTAGCTCACCCCATTTATTGTATAAAACTTGACCTTTAGCTTTTGGGTCATAGTAACTAGTAAAGCAATATGATAGAACTTTGTTTACATTTCCAAAAGAAGAAGTAATTAAATGAATGATACATATTAACTGCTATTGCTCTTTGAAAAAGTGATTACTCATCAGCAATTTGTTTAATAATTAGTAAAGTAATGTGTTTATGCAGTGTAGAAATAGAGAACATTATGGTTTAACAAGCAGCTAGCCTACAGTTTAGAGGTATTTATTGACCATCTACAGCTAGCTTAATGTTAGCAGCACTCCAGAAGTCCCATCCTCACAGTGAAGCTGCAAACTTCATACACCTTTCAACTTTGAACAAAACTGATGATACCAGCAGCTAAAATGACAACTTCCACATGCTAAAGGCAAGCTTACCAGTGGCTAACATTAGCTAGCATGACCTGCCCCATGCTAGTCTCTCCACTACTGAGCACACAGACGCAACATTAATATCAACCCTACAAATTCAAATCAATATCAAATTCTCAATAAGTCAACAAACAATCCAACCCCCAAAGTGCTGAAATAATATAATTACAGAATTTCCAATGATTATCCATAACAGTATTCATTACTGAATAAAGTTTATTGCAAAATAATTTGTTAATAAGTAAGGCGTGACCGCCCAACACTGATTTTGAGTACCTTGTCGCCATGTTAATCATCACTTTACTGGCAGAAGAGATATTGTAGCTTGAATGACTTGTCCATGTTAATATAAAACTGTACAATATATTTTAAGCTTTTTCTTCAAGTGAAGAAACAGCAGTCTTGCCTGAAGTGGAGGGGGGTACTTGTGTGATCAATCCTTTTCATTTCTCTGCTTTTGTATTTACTGTTGCCAAGGGATAAATGTGTGTTTTTATGGCAAATCTCATCTTCTTTTTTTTTTTTGAGATTGACAAGCAACAACGCATGAATTAAAGTTGTAGATCAGACGCACATCACTGTATTTGCCTCGGTTAATAACTCTCATTGTCAGGTCTACTGCCGGCTCTCAAACCTCCCAGAAACCAGGCTCCTGTTCAAAAACTGATATTGCTGCAATGAATGTCTAAATGAATCCATCATTTACAGTAACATGTGTTCTGTCCTTACGTGACTTTATTTTACTGCAATTACTGCGCTTTGATACAATCAACCCACTTCCATCCTGAAACAATAGAAGTGGAACTGGAATATTTAGAAATTGTGTGTAATTGTCTCCCACCACACTTTCGTTTGACCTCTTAACTAGAAGTACTGAAACTACGCGTATGGTAAAAGTGCTCAGTAATGGCAGAAGTGAAAATAGTCCTCATTAAACACGATAATGAGCTGTGTGATTAAGTCATATGAGGAAGAAAAATACAATACATGTGTTGTTTAAAAATGATGGAGTGTGTTAGTCCAGGCAGCCATATGCTTTATGTTCTGCAAGCTGTTTCTAATGGATTTCAGAAAACAACAGGATCTGGTGACTTCCGGGATGCAAGGCAAAAAGCAGCCGCCGAACAGACAGCAAAAGCTTCTGACAGTGGTGAACACATGCTAGAGCTTTTAGACTTTTCCAGCAATAATGGCGTGTTGGAAAAAAAAAAAATATTAATACCTTGCTTCCACAAAGACTTCTACTCTTTGTTTAGTAATGTGACACAGAGTGTGAGTAATGCAGCACTTGGCCTTGGTATTACTTGAGAGTGGGAGCTGTATTTTACACCAGCTCTATTTTTATATATATATATATATATATATATATATATATATATATATATATGTGTGTGTGTGTGTGTGTGTGTGTGTGTGTGTGTGTGTGTGTGTGTGTGAGTGAGTGTGTCTGTCTGTCTGAGCAAGAAAAATCAAGGCTTTTTGTTGGCATGGGAGAAGGGGTCTAATTTGCAGTAGGAGAGGAAGTAAGACAGGTCTGCAGTGGAGAGAGACAGAGAGAAAGACAAAGACAGAGAGAGAGAGAGAGAGAGAGAGGGTACCTAACGCTGTTTGTAATTAAACTCTGTCAAAAAGCCTTTTCAGTTAGGTAGGCCACGATGAAAGATCAGCAGAGCAGGGGGGGTGGCTGGTGTTTGCTCTGTTTCACCCTATAGTTGTCACAAACAGCAGCCAAGGAGGTGACAGAGCTCTTCTCTCCTTCTCCTCCTCCTTTAACTCCTATTACTACTATCATCCGTTGCAATCAGTGATCTCAGACTTGCTGTTTTTTTTTTTTTTTTAGCCTCTTTTCCATTCCCTGGCATTTACCTCTCTTATCCACCTTACAGGCAAGTATACACCTCTGGGAAGCAGGATTTACCGTATAGTGCAGCCAATCATGTTACAATCTTTCATGTAATATGTTGCATTTACTGTACATGGGAGACTTTTGCTCCCTGACTTTAGCCTTTAAAGTAATGTAAATACTGCCTTAAAATAACATCAACCATGCAGAGAAGTGCAGCCTTAAAGCTGCGCTAATCAATATTTTTATTTTTATTTTTATATGAAGAATGGATCAAATTACTACCTGTGATGTTAAAGGTTTTGTTTGTAGTGTTCAACCCACAGAGAATTATTACCCAAATCTTAGGTTCCCGTCATCTCTATGGATCTTTTTAGCTTCTTTTGGCTCATTGTTTTGGTTTTCCAGCCTCCAACTTTAATGTTTTAGTTCACAGTGGTCAGTGCTCTCACCTTGTTTCCAGTTTTATTTGAAATTTTAATTTTAGAATAAGCCCCTTGAGGTGCATCTCATTTACAGGAGGGTTCTCTGACACATACATACACAAACACACACAAACAATTTCAACAAGGAAGTCCTGGTAAACCCACTGCATTGTACTTGGTCAGCCCCAAATAGCAGATAATTAATGACTACACAATGTTAGCGACTAGCTGGTGAACATACTGCAGCATTTAGCATCTAAAGAGCCAGATATTTCCCTCATGAGTGAATATTGGACATACATTTGCCAGGTGGCTGAAAGCACAACTCCAAATGAATGCTAATGTTGCCCTGTGTCAGCTGAATATGTAAATAGGCAACTTTTTGATAAAACATTGGCAATAACAACTTTTTACCCCCCAGTTTTGTGGGAAGCTTATGAAATGCAAAAATATAGTTAAAAACGCCAGTAGCATGCTAATCATGTGCATGCACTACATGGAGCAAACACAACCGACTGCATCAGTAAACTTCGTCAAAAAGGGAAAACTGTCTGACAAGAATGAAACCGATGATGATCACAAGCCAGAAGCATCTTGATACAAAGGCAATTAGATGGATAAGATAAGATAAAAGTATAGATATATACCTTTGAAAACTATAATACTAAGTACATTATGAGCACTATTCTACTACTATTCTATGCAACTATATACACCAAACATTAATTGTAACTGAAGTGTGTTGGGACAATAAAAAACTGAATACAAAAATTGCCCTTGAACAGAAGTAGCACTTGAGAGAAATGAATAGTGTTGTGGGTAAAGTGTCTTTTGTCTGTAGCGGTAGCTGATGATGTCACGTGGCCACAGCATTATAGGGTGCACAAGTGTCAGACCACTATTACTTCATTCTGTGTTAAAGCTTGTGAATGCCACATGTTTCACTTTCAAATTAAACTCATGGAGTCATGGAAGGGATGGAAGCTACAGTACACACAGCAACCAAGACACCTCTACACTTCTGGCGCATGCTTGTATCTACAATAACACACACTAAATCCCCTGCAACTCTCTCTCTCTCTCTCTCTCTCTCTCTCTCCTGCCCCTCACTTCTCTTTTCTGTCTTTTTTTTTTTTTTTTTTGCATAATTCCTCCTGGTTGAAAGATTCAGTTTCCCCTTACCAGGAATAATAACAAGTGGGCAGTGTGTGTGTTTGAGGTGCTGCGATGAGGATCTGGAGGGGCATTCCTGATGTCAGCACTGCTCTTGTGCCTGTAGGCAGTGTGTGTGTGTGTGTGTGTGTGTCCATCTGTCTGTGTTTATTGCTCTCTGAGACTGGTTTATGTGCACGTCTGTCTGTTGGTCGCTGCCTGTGTTGATGTTTGTATTTGTGTGTGTGTTTGTCAGTTGTGTGTAGATGTGTGTGTGTCTGTGTGTGAGTTTGTTGGAATCCTTGATGTTTGCATATCTGTGTGTCTGTCACTGGTCTGTGTGTCTGTTGATGTTTCAGTGTGTGTGTGTGCAATTCAGTGTGTGTGTGCGTACAGCAGGAATAAAGCACCCCATTGATAAGAACAAGTTCTTCTTGTTAACGTATCAGTAGAGCTGGACCTGAGCCAGCGCTGAAGTCCCAGGGGCGTATTTCTAGACAACCCCCGCTATGACACGGCAGTTACTATTCTGCAACCCCAGACACACACATGCACACACACACACACATGCACAAAGGGCTAGATAGCCCGGGAATGGAACATGTGTTAACACTCTCTTTCCAAGAGATACATTGAAGAGGACATTGAGCAATGTTTCGTCTTACATCTCTCTAGCGGCCGCCTGCTCTGCAGTCGTCTAAAATGCTTCCATGTGCCGTCTCCGCATTCCGACTACCTTTCTGAGGCATTTCAAGACTCTCCCTGAAGATACCCGATACCCAGGGGAAAGCAGATAGTCATGAGAAATACCTGCTAGCTCTTAGTTGCCATAACAGTTTTAAATAACAGGAGGGGGAATTTTTGCCATTCCCTCGGTCCCCTTTTTTTTGCACATTTCCAGGCTATTGTTTTTCTCCCTTTATACACTGGGGAGATACAGCCAAGGCTGTTTTATGACAGTCATAATCACCACCCCTGGCGGCTCCATAGCGATATAAGCTCCAATCGGCTGTTTCAGAGCACACCTCGTCGTCAAATAAAAGTGTCTGGATGAAGGTCGGCGGGAGAACAAAGAGGTTCAGTGTGTGGAATAAGCACCTACAAACCCCACTCTTCGAGCGTGTGCATGTTCTGCCTCTCATCTGTTTGTTTAAGCGCTGTGGATGTCGGGTGTGAGCCGCACAGTCATTCTTTGACAGCAGGCACTATCACTGTAAATCTACGCAGAACCACACAATTAATCACAACGGTGGGTCGAACAAGTGGCTCGCCGTGACAAATGGATGTGGGCAGTGCACGCTGGGAGCCCAAACATTGCATTTAACATAAGAATTACATACATCAAGATTGTATTTAATAAAAAACAGGATGCTCGCATTTTAAATATGAGGCCACTGCATATGAGAATGTATGGAGACTCATAAAGGAACGTGTTGTTAACATCTGTTTTTGTACATAGATCAGGAAATGTGAGGGCGTTCGGGGATGAACACAACCGCAATGATAGACAAGGGTTTAGTTTACAGCGTCTAAATTTAACGTATCATCATCCTCAAAGTGTTTGATGTGTAATCGCACAGAACCTATGCATGAACTGATTTACTTGCCCCCTCAATGCAGGATGTTATGTGGAAATTTAAGAAAGGGGGTTTAAAGAGCACGAACATGCTTTTAAAGACAGCGGGGACTTTTATTTTCCAGATGGCTTTGATATAGATCCTAGCGGTGTCACCACCAAAGCATGCTTTCCATTATTACGATTGTCTAAAAGCTTTATGTCTTAAAGAAAATGCAAAGTGACAAATCCAAAAGAGTTCAGACAAAGAAGGGGGCAGGTCTTACAAATGGAATTGTCCCCATGGGCAAACCGCATAATATTCATATCAAACCTGATACATCTACCACTTGAATTTCTAACCATGCAATCAGAGGCTCTGCCAAGTTAGTGAATACACCCTGATCTGTCGGATGATAAGAGGGGAACAACGGGGCACTGTGGCTTTGTGAAAGGGCCGCGTTCTCGTTAGCCATCAGACATCTTGAGTCAGTTCAGAATATTAGCTCATAGCCTGTTAACGCCTCCTGTGTTGCAGAGCTCGAAAATCTCATTCAAAGAATAAAATGATCTCACGAGCGAGACAAAGCCCATGCCAGCCTCCCGTTGATGGTCCTCTCTACTGATAGTGGCGGAGTACATTTTAATAATATTAGTTGTATTTAATTCACCCTGATTGAGCCACGTCTAGCAACTCAATTGAAGTGTAATAGGCCCCAAAAATCCCAAGGGTGTATTATGGTTTTCATACCTTTTCAGGCGGCTCCCTTCGAGGAAGTTCACGAAAAGGGTTGCTCTCTTTATTTTGTCTTTAATTTTTAAGGGCTTACTGAACAGAAAGTAAATGAATACCTCAAAAAAAAGTCTGATGACCTCATAATAACTTGCACAACCAATCCACAATGTCCATTAATGGTAAAGGTGGTACTGTATTGACTGACTCAAACCAAGACTGAATATTGCCATTTGATACAAAGATTTTTTGCAAATATGATAAATCTGATGTCATTCCATTGTATATTTGTTGAAATTATATCAGTATGTTTTCATAGACCTTTTGCAGATGTTTTAAATTCAAGGATCAAAGAAATGCCAGGAAAGGGTTTACTTTGCGGGGCAGCTGGATTCATGAGATCACAACATCACACAAGATCACGCAAGAATCCGTCTTGTTAGGCTTCAAGTTATGCGCCTGTGTCTGAACCATCGGTGGTTTGGACCAGTCGTCCTATGAGGATTCTCTTGTGATCTCACAAATCCAGTTTCCTCGCAAAGGTAAAACGGTGATAGATAGACGGTTCAACCAGTCACCTGCCAAGTATTTTTTGAAAGTGCCTGTTCTTTTCCAAACAAGGACGACTTCTCAGATGTTCTGTATAACAAAACATCCAACGTGTCAGAAAAGGGTTACAAGAGTTGCAAAAGTGATAAATCTTCCTCATGCATGCTTCTCTCACTGCTCTGACTATTCGTGATGTGGATCAACCGGATCCACCTGCCTGGCAGGATATTGTATTTGTATATTTGTATTTTGTATATTAATGTCACTTCGGTCAACATTTATCACTCTTTCACATCACTTCCTTGTGGGCATTAGTGCCAAAAACACAGTTAGCGGCCGCTCACTCTGTCCCCTTCTTTTAGTGCTGTTATTCTGGGCAGCAGGTCTTATAAATAACTAATCAAGACCAAAGCTATGACGCATTCATCTTAATGCTAGGTGGCATCAGGGACAGGTGCACTGGCTGATTCCTACCTTTTGTAAGACAGCGCAATTAATCTGCTTTGTGCCAAGTTAAAAGCAGAGAGGGTGGACTGCGGAAAAAGACAAATGAAAAACCAAAAGGGGAAGTCATGAATTTTACAGTGAACTCAAACCGATGACCTTGGCTACCTTTAAACTTTCTTCTTCCCCTCTCTTTTTTTGTGTGCAGAGCAGTACTTCCTTGAAAGAAAGAAAGAAAAAAAAAAACATGAGGACAGAGCCAGGCATGTGTGAAGTTGTCTGTTCCCAAATTAGAAAACAAACGGGGATAGGTGATGCTTTCATGCGCTGGAGAGGGGAAAGTAGGGAGATATTAGCCATATGTGATTCATTTACAACAGCATGCTTCAATTAATCTGGGCAGGGTGGCAGGCGCCAGGGTTGGGCCCCATGCCACCTGAGCGAGAGAGGAAGAGCGATCCGCTGCTCTGTGAGGGATGAGCAATGAAAACAGATCCCCTCGAATCAATACGCCTTACATTATTGCTCACACCAAACTCAGCCCCTCGACTCTTCTTTCCTCTCCTCTTCCTCTTCCTCTTTCCCTGGCTCTCGTCCTCTGAGCCTCTTTGTTCTCCTTCTTCATGGGACGCAAAGACGAGGCTAATAAAGGCTGAACAAGGCGCTCTGATTCATCAGGCTTCCCTGAAGCACGCTGAGAGGAGCAGTAATTCTCATGTAGGCGTCCACCTAGAGACACCCTTAGGATGTTTTGTGAGACTATTTCCAAACTGGGGCGGCTGCTGAGGCAGTAAGTGAAAGCTAAGGGGGCGGGTGGTGGGGTGGGGGGGTGGGGGGGTGGGGGGGGAGGACAAACTGGCGAGGGGACAAAAACCACAGTGACCAGATGGAACCGCAGATTGTTTTAAAGGGGCTACTGCCTCAGCAAAACCATATGGGGCAAAAATGCTATTTAGCGAAATCTCATTTATGTTTTTCACGACATGGTGAGCAGCACTGGAGGATCTTGTAAACAACAGATAAAGTACTAGTGCTGTCAACACGTGATGGGGGGGAAAAAAATCCAGGAGTCTCATCTGCATCTGTGTGTCTCCGGGGCAAGTTGTTATGAGGAGTTTTATTTCAACTTGTGAGCAATATTCCAAAATAACAGCAAACGCACTCTTGCCAGGCTTTAATACCATAAAGCATTAAGTTACAGTCAAGCTTGCCAAGGCTAATACTGTGCGGCTGATTGTTACTTGTATAAATAACCTGAAAAAAATGTTGATGATGATGAATTAACCAGAGGAAAGATGTGTATATTAAGGCACGGGATAAGAATATTAAATTATGACACTTGATAGGAAGAGACAAGCAATAGCATCTGTATGGCAAAGGATTAAACGCTGTAGCTTAGCGATGTCTGACACTATAATTATATTTTTAGCCGTCTGTTTTGTGAGCTGTTTCACCTGGCTTCTGATGTAATCTGGATTTATCCAGATTCCCGCCTCACGCATTAGGGGATTTTTCAAACTGAAAGACAAGGGAGGGGGGGGGGGGGGGGGGGGGGCTAAAAGAGATAATACAGCCCTTTCAAACATCCCCTACAATGTATGATTTCAGCCATACTGCAAGCTGTTTAAATGTCTCTTTGCTTCCCAGCTGACTTGAGGCAATTAAAACTTTCCAACAGGAATACAGATTGGCAAACACAATACCCAGCATTTAATTTGAAAGTGAAGACACAGGAGTATAGAGGCAGAGCGAAAATGAAGAACAACCTCCTTGCTTCATCCCCTGAGCGTGTGTGTGTCTGTGCGTCTGTTTTGGATAATCTAGCTCGACAAATTAAAAAACGATGATGATAATAATAACGATGATGATAACAATAATTATCTCCTCTTTATTTTATTCGGTGTAAAGTAAATTCACAGGGTTTGGAATTCTATCTGTCTATATGAAACTACATTATATGTTCCATATTGTAATTATCTCTAATTAAAATATAGTAATTAATGAGCGTCTCAGGTCATGTGAGTGTAAACTGTTGTGAGACATTCTCCACTCTGCACTAATTTAAAATTGTGCAATAATAAATCAGCTGCGGGGGAGAGGCTGTCAGAGAGAAAAGGTTCATGGGACTGTGGTGTTTGGTGGTTTGGGGCTTAGTTAATTAGTTCGAGGGGAAAGCCGAAGATAAACACAGATTGTCGCTTAAGCGCAGGCAAAGCCTTCAAACAGCTGTCCACAGCTGTAAGAGACTGATCAGGTCAAGGTGCTGGTCAGACAGAACAGTGGAGTATTAGAAATGACTTTCTCAGGGTAGCGTTTACATGATCACATACATCATACACATTATTCTTTAATTCATTGAGAATGAGTAATTGAGTTTTTTTAAGCTTTCTTTTAAATATTTTATTCATACGTCTGCTTTTTAACAAATTAATCTGCCTTTAACATCTGTTTCTCTCGTTTGTCTCCACCTGTGAACCGTAAAGCACTGTTTCATATGAGAAATTCTATAAAAACAGCTTGTTTGATCGGTTGGTTTGTTGATTGAATGGATGAAAATGCTCCAAACCCGCACTGAAACTTTTAATTTAATCATTGCTGAATTTTCTTAGAAAACAAACAATCGAAAGAGATGAGAAATGTTTAATATTTCCTCAATCAATCAGGCATGTATCAATATAAAAAAGAGAGCAATTAAAAAGGCCTAAAATAATCAGAATGCTCAATTTACGTGATATACAATGAATGAATTCATTCCCCTATGGACATCACAAAGTCAAATAAACCAGAACTGTCATTGTCTTCAACAAAATGTGTAAATCACAATAAAATCACAGTAAATACTAATTAAATAGTGCACCTTACCTTTTTTTCCCGGGGCTTTTCAGCAAACTTAAACACATCAAAACGAGACAACAAATGTGTGCACTGGGATATTTAAGGATTTTGTCGAGCCGTTTTGTGGAAAAACGCCTTATTCTTAAACTTTTTGTTGTATGAGAATACAAAAGAAAATCACTTTCCACTCCTCCCAAAATCACACAGCTCACACCATCTGTTTCCTCCTCAACATTTTAGAGTCCGCTATCACCACTTCTCAGCTGTGCAACTAAAGATTCTTCTAGATAAGTTTTCAAACCATTTTCGTTTTAACACTCGAATAAAAGCTTGCTTTCAATGGAGTTCCACACAAATTATATGTACACTCTTGATAATTATTTATTCTTAAATACTACTTCTCTCAAATATTCCTATATGTCAAAATAATTTTGCATCTTTACTGTAAAACTAGTGTTTTTACTAGTTTACTGGTTTGAACAAAGTGGCCTCGAGCTTATCGAGAAGCAGATATTAACGTTTTACTGGTCACCAGAATAACGTGTGTAGACTATCATGACCTTTGTAATTAAATAACTCCACAGTATTTGTTTGGCTAATGAGTAAGTGGCGGAGAAAGCAAAGCAAATATTAAAGAGATAAAGAGGGTTATTACAATATAATAAATATGACGGCATAACATTTTTTAAACTACTTTTTGATTTATAGTTACACCTATTATTGTCTCACCCTTACCAGTCCATAGATGGACAACATACCTTCGCTCACATGTGTCTCTGAATGACTGATAGGGCATCTGTTTCATTCCATTTGTCATCATTGACCGACCATGCTGAGCACTGAATCAGGGTCTGGGCTCTGGGTTTGTTCAGCCTCTGAGTTTAGTGACTCATGGATCTACAGTATTTGTACAGTTTAGCCTGGGAGGCAGGAGCAACCCTGAGCCCCCGTCCACCCACCCAGAAGACTTCCTCTTTGCTCAGCTCAGGAGGGGAAATTTAGCCCAGATGTGACTTCAAACAAAAGAAAAGCTGCAGGGATTGGAGGTGGGATCAGGCCCATCTTTCGCATGACCCCAAGACCTGCTCCTTCCTGGCATTTGTCTATTTTTCTCCTCTTCTGTTCTTTCTCTGATGATCTCTTGTAAGTTGCTGTCTCTCAGGTCCTTTCGCTTTCCTCCTGAACTGCACTGTTTTTTTTTGTTTTTTTTTAAAAAAAAAGTGTCATTCTTACTTTGGTGCGGGAAAATCTTGTATAAAATGATAAGAGAATCTTGTTTAGCGACGTGTTTTCTCCAAATAAGGTGAAATTCAGGGCTTTCTCTGATCTCACACTCCTAAGGCTTTCGATTCTAAAAACAACCACAGATGAAGAATCTCATATTTTTTCCAGCCTTGCGTTGTATCTTGTTCTTCTGGATGACAACATGATGAAAAGCTTCAGTGAAGATTACGCCGAAAAAAATGTTCAGCTATAAAACATCACTGCTAATTAAACAGGTTTTGGAGATAACGCAGCAGAATGAAAAATTAGACGCTTCTTTCTAATCTTTTGCATAATGACATTGTATTTCAAAAAAAAAAAAAAAAAAAAAAATTGGACAACACCCATATTTGAAATATCCAGAAGTTAATTTCACAACAGCTGTTCTGAAAGTATTTCCAGAATGATCAGACTCTTATAACCATCTGGCTGAAAAAATATTCCACTTGTTGCACAATATAAACATTTTTTTTAAAACGCATTTCTAAATTTCATCTGTATTTCCTAACTCACGTAGCCAGATATAACATGTCTTGATATGCCCTTTCTCTTTTTGTAAAATATTAGAAAGAAATGTAATAAATTTTTTTCATTTTGTGGTTCACATTGTACAAATTGAGCAAGGAGATATGTCATTTCTGGCTCCCGTCTTTGTTTGGATTAAGAAAAAGGATTGAGAAACAGGTTAAACATCTTTTCAGTGTGCAGCAGACTGAATGTTTATTTATTCATTTAGATAATTAAAAGAGTCTTTGAGAATTATGAAAATACCAGAAAATACCAGAACAGCACTACGTGTTGTTAAATGACCTCCTGGGTTTTTATTTATCTTTATCGAGGTGGCCAAAAATGACTCGTCGCCTTCCTCGATTTGCAGAATGTGAACCAAAAAGAATAAAAATGATATGATTGTGTCTCTCCAACATTTTATATTTTCTAACAAAATGACACACTAATATTTTGCTTGTGTATCTGGATACCTGGATTAGCAAATAAAGTTGCAAACTCAGAAAAACAAGTTAAAAATCTTATTTATGGTGTAACAGACCTGACATTTTTTTTTCATCCTGATGGTTATAAGAGTCTTTGAGGATTCTGGATATATCTTCAGAGAACCTTGTGAGTTTTTCAAAGATGTATTTTTCAGAAAATAAGGCATAACTGAATGAGGAGCACAAACCATGATGCCCTGCCAGAGATGCACTCAACATCACAGGCTGATGTGGATTGATTGTTTAAGGTATATTATTTTTCATAGCAGAGAGCAGCATGTGTCAGCACAAAATAGCCGCCACTTATACGTTGCTAAGCAGTTGTCTGAGGTATTAAATCTTAAAGAGGACAAGGATGACATGGCAGCCACATGTCAAAAACAGCAGTCATCCACAATCCTTCATTCATGTCCTCTGTTGAGTGATTTCAAACCTCTCTATCTCCTTTTCTTCCATCCCCCCACCCCCCACCCTCCTCCATGTTTCCACCTCTCCAGCTCTCTCTACTTCTCTCTCTGCTTCTCTCTCTCCCCCTCATCCCTCCCTCAGCAGAACTACAGGGGCTTGCTTGTTGTCAAGTCAGTGTTTTTACAGCCTGGCATTAGCACAGGGCAGCATTCAGTCAGGACCCTGCATTCACTTTCCCTCCCGTATAATTCACATGCTCGTGTGAGA
This sequence comes from Thunnus albacares, assembly GCF_914725855.1. Classification (NCBI taxonomy): domain Eukaryota; kingdom Metazoa; phylum Chordata; class Actinopteri; order Scombriformes; family Scombridae; genus Thunnus; species Thunnus albacares. The sequence continues at coordinate 21,393,696 of NC_058121.1, read as the reverse complement.
ACGCGCTGCCTCTGCCTCTCACTCATGAAATGACCCCGATTGAGCATCGCTCGCCTTTTGACAGCTCGACATACTCCTCTTATAAAAAGCAACTTTAAGCCTCGCAATCTTTTACACTTTCGAAATACCACATATAAAACACCACATGACTCAAGGAAGGCTCAGATGAATCGCTGTATTGAGTCATCTTACAGGACAGTCAGAGGTCAGTTTATTTGAGTTTAAACAAGGGTAGAAGGAGGGGAGGTAAATGTTGTTTACACTAACTCTGCCACCTAATTACAGGGCGACATCATCTGGGAGATACCATGTCGTCTCACAATTTATTTAGCGTTTGCTGTGTGAGCACTGAGTGTGCAGCTGTACAGTAGAGTATTTCTCAGTCCGTCAGTCTTGATGTGTTTGCACTCACTGAAGACAGAGCAATGAAGAAAGAAAAATCCAAATGCGAAGTAGAAGAAGAAAAAAAAAGGAATTTTTTGGTCTAGAGGGGCTCGCGAGTTGGTGCAATCCTCTGACTCCCTCGCCTGCTCTCAACTCACTCCTTGAGTAAAATATACAGTGTTGTTAGCTGACTAGTTTTCCCTCTGCTGTGAAAATGCACCGTTCTCTTCTGGGAACCATACTGTGACATTAGATGCATGTAGATTGATAATCGACGGGGGTAAACATAATTACATTGCCTTAGAAATTAATGAAGGCATTGATCGCCCACTCTAAACATAATCAGCATATTTTTCTTTAAGCCAGTGAAATCTCGAGCGACGAGGTGTGATTATATCACGGCTTCAGCGATTTGCAATATTACTGTGGTTTCCCACAGTTAGTTCTTTCAAAGATCTTGCCAATACTTGCGGGGAGATTTTCGAAACACTAATGTTGCTGGCACCTTTGAAGTGCCTTACAGTGTCCAGATGTAAATTCATGCAGGGAGAAATGTGATAAGCTAATGATGTCTCTTGGGACTGGAGTGAATATAACCAAGGGATAAACATATCTACATATCTGAGTGGACTTTTTTTTTTTTCCTACTACCCTCCTTTAACACTGTTTGGGGCCTGAACAGGAGCAGATGGACAGAGCAGGCTTTGATGTGCTTTGGGGTCATGTGTATCTGCAGTTTTATCAAGGTACACAAGCGTGCAGAGTAAATATGCCACACCAAAACTCTGGGAAGGTTTCTGGGCAAGGCGGAGAAGGGGAATTTCCACTGTGAGCTTAAAGAGTGGGTGTTGACTCAAATATTTCTCTGCATTTTTGCAATATAGACAGTGTATGTAACACTTACAGAAGTTTAAAATCAACTCAATTCATCCTACTTTGGATTTTTAATGTCATTTTCTGATCTGCAGTCAGTATTTGCAGTTATTTCGCCTGACAACAGTGAACAAATTAACACACCGTCTTTTGGTATATTCGCCTATAGGCCCTTCTTTCACACATTTAAGTGTCTTGTCATTTTATCCTCATTTGCGTGCCAGAAAGAGACATTCCATAATGCTGTACCGAGCGGGAACACAGCGCACTACTGCAAAACATGTCCATCAAGGAGAAAATAAAAATAGGCTGTTTCCTCTAAATTCATTCAATCAATAATTCATGCCGTGCACAGAAGCTTGATTTATGAAGGAATTAAACGTTGTGGACTGGGCCTTGCGCTGCCGTCCATCTCTGGGACGTGACAGCCGAAATTAAACATGAAAGGCAAACACTGAGAACAACCAAATCATCGGTGGAGAGCTGACGTATTAGAGGACTTCAATGGACGGCCCGAATGGACAAAACGACACAGGCGATTTGAACGGGAGGCCGTATAATTTGTTTGGAAAGTTTTCGTGAGTTATATATGGTGAAGGGGGTCACCAAAAGTCAAACTGCTACATTAATACTATTTGGCAACTGAAGGCAAAGATCAAAGGCAAACGTGCACCTGTTGACCTGTGGGGATCTTGTGACTCCCGTGTGCCTTTCTGACCCCGGTTTTGGCTGTAAACTAACATAGGAAACACACAACATGACAGTTTTAGTGTTTGTACTGTCAAACTGAAATTTCAATCCCCCTCACTGTTTGTGTAAGGAAACAGAAACTATAATGATTCTGCAGCCATTTCTTCATTTTTCAAAAGAGGATAAAACTCTTTCAGTCTCTAAGTGCTTGGAGATGTGCTGTCAACATCTTAGGAGAACATCATATTTTATAGCTACTTAGCAAAGTCGATTTTTAAAAATATATATATTTTAACTCATGCATTGGCTTCTACTGTATTTGCTTGCTAGCAGTCTTCTTCTAGGCTTTTTGGTGCATTTGCCCGTTCGCATTTGTCGGCGCATCACCTCATGCGTGCGATACAAACACAACATTACTCCATAGTGCTACTAGCGGTGTAAAACTCCACAGGGTACCTTTAAGCCGTCTGCCCCTTTCATTCAACATTTGGGGGTCTCTGTTGAGTTTTATTCCACTAGGAATGTGGAAGCTAGTCTGGCTCATAACAGACTTTGGCAGTGTGTGAATCACTCCTTATTTACTATATAGAAGTGTCTAAAATCTCAGTTTACTGGCACTTAATAAAACTCTAAATAAAAAATGTTCTTGCTTCCTTAGTGAAAGGTCAAGGAAGAAGGCCTTTAAATGCTCATAGAGACAGGCATAGGCAGGCTTACTTGTCCCTATATAAATAAACATTTAATAAATAAGAACAAACTTTAAGGGTATATATGGGTCAACCCTGTCTTAGCAAGAATAATTTTAATTTCAGTTCGACTTTAAACGGCAATATAAGTGTGTGTGTGTGTGTGTGTGTGTGTGTGTGTGCGTGTGTGTGAGAGAGGGGGCAGAAAGAGTAGCCTGCACTCACATCAGCAAGACACCACAAAGTAGTTTAATGGTAATCTGCTGTAAGTGAATGCGTGTGTGTCTGTGTGTGTGTAATAGTTGGGTACAAGTATGAGTGTGCGCGCGCGCGGAGAGCCAGTGGAGAAGGCAAAGGTGTCCGTGCGCGCCAGCGGATGTGTGCGCGTGAGCGACGCAGAGTGTGGGCAGAGCAGCGTTGCACTGCTGAATCAGTCTTAGTGCAAAGGAGCAATGTAGTCAGATGAAATTACTTTAGCTGTCAGCGTGTGTCTAAATGCTTCCAATCACTAGAAGAAAGTACGGGAAGTAGGCTACAGATGAGACTGTGCTTTTCACTCGGGGCTAATTATCCAGCTGTAATTAAGAAAAAACCCTTCCGACAAAAAAAGGCTGTAGTGGTCCTTAAAAAAAATATATCTGGCTTCAAGGATACAGTGGGCCTACAAATATTCCAACAAAGCCAGCTAATATGATCCCTCAGGGACGTTTTGTGACCCCAGAGGATGTAGTCACAGAGTAACTAACTCTAGGAATATTAAAAGAATCTGGCCTGTGGTGATTTTTCATTGAGAATGTGACTTCGAGACGGATTGGATTTTCTGATTAAAATGCAAATGAGAGCTCAGGCATCGTCGCGAGGTAAGGTAGGCCAGGCAAATAGCATATAGGGATAAAGTGTGTTGAGAGACAAACTATTTTCTGCAGTGTGAGGGCAGCAGGGAGGATCTGTGGCTTAAAGCCATCACGGAGCTGCTGGAGGAGATGCATTCTTTATTCTGAGGAGGGGAGGAGGGACTGGAGCAAAGAGAGAGAGAGAGAGAGAGAGAGAGAGAGAGAGAGAGAGAGAGAGAGAGAGAGGTGAGCAGAGCACACACGTCGCACTATCAACTGAATCCATCTAAGAAAACAACTCCCAGGGAGTCCGGGTCTGAGCTGCGTAGACACCAAAGGCAAGTTTGAGCTCCCCACTAAACAGCGCACCGGACGGACGCAGCTGGCCGTCATGGCCCGTGGCGGATCAGGCAGCGGGCACTTCGGCGAGTGCGTCCTCACCGCTCAGGCTGAGAGAAAGGGGAGAAGTGGGCGCTGCGATCACCCTGCCGCCGCTTTCTTCGGTCCTCATGCACTGCAGACGGTGTTGAGTTAAAGCGAAGCTCCGTTGGGAAGCGCGGGGGAGCTGGAAAAGAAGAAAAAAAAAAAGACAGAAAAGTGCGGACAGCGGTGCGGACTGACGCGCAGCCACAATCTGGGGACCCGTGCAGGATAATATGCTGCTCAGTAGACTCACCGGGTTCACGCTGCTGATCGGAACCGACTCGCACCAGCGTTACCAAACGGACCTTTACGCACGGTCATATAGCAGGACCGCATGAAGGACAGAGCCATAAACAGCGGGGAAAAGTTGAACGCGATAGCGTGGTTTGTAATGGATAAAGGCTCATCAAAGGTACAGTGTTCCTCAATAACCCAGGACATAGTTGGAGAGAAATGTAGTAGAACAATTACAGGCCTAAGTTGTATTTCAAATTAAACCCGGAAAGCAATTTACGTTCTATGAACCTTATCTTAACCAAGCCACAAAGATAAAAACAGCTCTTCAATTTATGTTTCCAAATATAGCCCCAAGCATCCTGCGAGGAAATGTAGTGATAAACTGACATTAAGTGGCCAATTCATTGTGACTTTCAAAGATTAATTAAAATTGTTGGCCAATTTATTTGTAGGTTAATTAGATATTTCATCGAGTTAAGGATTACTGCACTACAAAGCGCACTGCTTCACATTTTTCACCCCGGAGAAAACCTGACTTTTTTTTTTCTTTTTGGAGGGGCTTTCACTCTCAATGCACTGCACGGTTTTCAATTCCCCTTTGAAATAATTCATTCAAATGAACACCCCTCACTGGGCAGGCTTTGAAGTGTACCTGATCCGCCTCTTACCCCCTAAATACCCTATCCATTTTAAACTTTTAATTGCGTTTCTGTCGGTAAATCCAGTTCTAATCGGATTGTCCTGGCCACATATCACCACCGTTCATCTGGTGGTGAGAAACTGTGCTCCCTCGGCTGGAAATTAAATAAAAACGGAAAGAAAAAGAAAAGTCTTTTTTTTTTGGTAACTTCTACGCCTTGATCTACCCATGTCCGCCGTCTATCACGGTTGGTATCATCCAGTAGACACCAGCTTGATACCATGCCTCTTTTTGAGGTTATTATTTGGATTCTTGGTGACATTTTATTTATGCAGCTATAATAATCTTGATGCTGCTGCCTTCTGCTGTTGATTCTGCTGCTGTGGCAGCACATTTTATCGCCTCATGTGGTTGCTTATTCCCCCCGAAGCTTATTTGATTAAATTTAGCTCTTTCAATTTAGAAAAGTAGATCACAGATGTGTGTCAAAGGATTGTTTCTCCATTTCTGCCACAAAGACCCCATGCAGGCTCCATCTCGTCAACAAACAGCATAGTGAATTTAAAGAAGCAGGGCTGCAAAGGCAAATAAATGGATTTCCTTTTCTTTCTTTTTTTTTTTTTTTAAATTTTAGTATCTTTGTTTCTTTTCTTTACAAAATATGGTTCCCTGCCATGGCTACAAAACATCACAAATCGGAAATGTAGTTAAAAGGGAAATAGCCAAAACAGCAAGAATTCCAATTATTTTCTGAATCATGTGGCCAACTGGCTACTCCTGTTCCTTGACAATCCCTGCAGGACACCAGAGAACACCTTAATCCACGCTCATGGCCGTTTCTGTGTTTAACATTCAACCCATCGTTCCCAATATTGTGTGTCAATACAATGTGTCCAACGTTGACTTAAGGTGGAGCTTCATTTAAGCTGAGAGCTAGCGATGACAACCAGTATCTTTTAATCATATGAGGGAAGAGGGGGGAAAAAAAATGTTTGATGGGTCATAAAACTTAGAATAATGGCTCTAGGGGTCTATAGTAATCCAATGGCCTTGTGCTTTACTACAAACCTCTCCATGCTGAAAAACAGCCTGTATTGATCATTTATTGCAGGTGAAGGGACTAAATTATTTTCCAATCCCATTTCATCTGACAGCTTGTGTATGTCACTCTAGCGAGAGGAGGAGCTGATATGCAGGGTCTCTATTCCTCGACTATCTCTCTCTCTCTCTCTTTCCTCCTTTGTTTTCTCTCCACCTGTAATTCCATTCTTCAGAGCCTTAAATCTTCAGTTTGATGATGGTGTGTTCAGGCCTACACGTAATAACGAACTCCTCCTTAGGCCACCGGCAAAACATTGCCTCTGTTTACTGTAAGCTGCACTTGTGTGTTTACTCGTGAGCCTCTGCCCACAGTGCCTGCTCAAGCAGACAGAAAAAAGGCAGTTGTGACTTTTCTGTTCTGTATTTTTTTTTTCTTCTTCTTCCAGGAAATATCTTGTGCATCCATGTTGGCACAAAAAGAGCTGGTGTCTGTATTAACCCTATCTCTTTTTTTTTTTGCATGTTTTCAACCTAACAACATTGATGTTGCTTAGAACCTCTGTGAATCCATGAGTGTGTGTCCTTGCAGTTCTCTATTCCCTCCTTTGATAGAGCGGAAGGGATAAAAGCCTTCTTTATGTCTGTGAAACCGGATGTGCAAGAGCTGTTCTGAATATTTATCAGATGGTTTGACTCTTTTTTTGCCCAAACAGTCAGTGCATAATTTAACATCAGCAGTGAAACGATATGTTTGTGACTCTGTCTTTCTGTTTGGAAGCAAAGGAAAAAGTGAGCATGAAAGACAGACAGTTGGTATGTGTGTGTTTATATGTCAAATAAAGAGACAGAGGAAAAGAGGGAAAAGAGAGGCCCCTTTTTCTGAGAACAGGCCACCCCTGAAAATACTAATCTAGTATTTCTTTGTTTTCCCACAGGTCTCTGGATCCAAATGTCACCCCCCTTGGACTCTGCCCCGGTCGGGGACCAGCAGTGTGTGACGGACAGGCGAGTGGAGCCTGCGGTGGCTCTCTACTGCGTGGCTTCAAATTGGCCCTGGCTGAGCTCTGCATGGAGCAACGAGTGAAGAGTCCTGCTATGGTCTGATGTCTCAGCATGGATGGAGTCAGTCAGAGGACTGGCCACCACTAATGAGACCATCGCTCTTCAGCTGAGGACTAGCATTTACAGGATTACTCCCACGTTTTCCTGCTCTTTTCCCAGCTAACTACATCATAACCAAACTCTCCTAGGTGGACTTTATTGGGTTTGGTTTTTGGTGGATATATACGTCATTGCCTTTCTGATTTTCATATTTGCTTTTATTCCCTCCCAGTTCTTTTTTATTGTTGGTTTCCCTTTTCCTGTTTTGTTTTTCCACTATGGAGTTTCTGGCTGGACCTTGGAATAAAGATTGGGCTTCTTTCTTGCAATTTTGGTTGACTGTCATCCTAAGCCTCCAAATGCAATTCAGCCCGGGTGCCTCTTGCCCAGAAGAGTGTCGCTGTGACAAACCGTTTGTGTACTGCAATGAACGCAGCCTGACATCAGTGCCTCTGGGGATACAGGAGGGCTTCAAGGTCCTCTACCTACATAACAACCAGATCAACAATGCTGGCTTCCCTGTGGAACTTCACAATCTGGCCTCCGTGGAGACTGTTTTTCTCTATGGCAACCAGCTGGATGAGTTTCCCATCAATCTGCCCAAAAACACCAGGGTACTGCATCTCCAGGAGAACAATATCCAAACGATCTCCAGGGCAGCCCTGGCCCAGCTGACTCGATTAGAGGAGCTGCACCTTGATGATAACTCTATCTCCACAGTGGGGGTGGAGGAAGGGGCCTTTAGGGAGGCAGTGAGCCTCAAACTCCTCTTCCTCACCAAGAACCACTTAAGCAGTGTTCCCATTGGCCTTCCTGAGGACCTGAAAGAGCTGCGGTTGGATGAGAACCGCATTGCTGTCATTGCAGAGGAGGCCTTTCAGAATGTGACACGCCTGCAGCGCCTCCTGCTGGACGGGAACCTGCTGACGGATGAGGGCATTGCACCAGGGACCTTCCAGGACCTGGCCACCCTCCGTGAGCTGGCCCTGGCCCGCAATTCACTCACCTTTCCCCCTCCCCTCTTACCCAGCCAGTCACTGGTCAAACTCAGCCTGCAGGAGAACCAGATCAACCAGATCCCTGTGGCGGCCTTTGCTGACCTAAACAGGCTGGAAAGACTGGATATCTCCAGCAACCAGCTTCAGACTCTTACACAGGGTGTTTTCGACAGCCTGTCGAGCCTAAAGCATCTCATGGTGCGAAATAACCCCTGGCGATGTGACTGTGCTGTGAAATGGGTGGTGGTGTGGCTCAAGTCGTTGCCTTCCTCCATCAATGCCCGAGGGTTTGTGTGCCAGAGTCCAGACAAGGTGCGTGGTATGGCAATCAGAGAGCTCACGTTGGATATTATCGAGTGCCCGGTTGATGCTGACGTGCCGCCGTGGCCCACCCTCCGCTCTACGCCTCCTCCCCCACCCACCACCACCCCTATCACCACTATAATTTCCACCCTCATAACCACATCCATTCCTTACTACTTTGATTCACCCTCCCCTCCCTTACCCCCAATCCATAACAATCCTCCTGGTCCCCTGCCTCCTTATGAGGACCCCCTTCAGATCTCCTTCCCTGTGGTCAACTCCACTAGTATCGAGGTGAGCTGGGCTTCCTATTTCACCGTCACAGCCTACAAGGTCACTTGGGTCAAAAGGGGCCAAAGCCAAATAAACGAAGGAATGCGGGAGCGGACGGTGAGTGGGGACCGACGGCATATCAGCCTCACCAACCTGGAGCCCCGGTCTGTGTACCGGATCTGTGTGCATGTGCTGGACACCCTTAACTCCTACAGGCCCGGAGAGGATACTATATGCTCTGAGGCCAGGACCAAGTCAGCTTTGCCTACTAAGTCTCCTGGTTCAGCGCAAGCGCCTCAGGAGAGCATCAACTCCACGCTGCTAATGGCCGGCATCATAGGTGGAGCGGTACTTATCATCTTGGTAACGCTACTCAGCCTGTTCTGCTGGCACATGCACAGGAAGAGCAGGTCATCTTCGACCAAGTGGAAATACAACCGGGGCAGGAGAAAAGATGACTACTGTGAGGCTGGAACCAAGAAAGATAACTCCATTCTGGAGATGACTGAAACCAGTTTCCAGATAGTGGCGCTGAACAATGAGCAGCTGCTCAAGGGAGATTTCCGCATTCAGCCCATCTACACGCCCAATGGGGGAATTGGATTTAGAGACTGTCACCTCAGTAACAACAGCATAGCCTACTGCAAGAGCAGCAACGTGCCCAGTACAGAGTTCTGCCACACGTGATGCAGCAGCAAATAATACCCCCACATTCACACAAACACACAGAGACACACACACACACACACACCAGAAACACTTAACAATACATGCATAAAATACACACACATACACCATTTGTGTAGACAACAAAAAAAAACATAAAAAATTCTAGTCAAATATAACTGTACTATATATATTTCCAAGTTCTGTCTACGATGTAATTTATACTGTGGATAATAATGTGGGATTCTCTGCTATCTTTTTTATTCTTAGAAAAAGAGATACAAGTGTTTCTTTTTTTATAACCAGCAGGGTTTTGAAAGTTGTTTTAATGGTCAGTACTGTACATGAACATGGATTTGTACAATCACGGCACCCTGGGTGTAGCTTCTGACGAACGCTTTCAGCCTCGGAAACGTTGGGCGCTTCGAGGGCTGGGATCCTTTGTTAACCACAGAAGCAAAAATATGGCCTTTTTTTGCGCTTTGAAACACTGCAAACCCTAGTTACAACGGAACAGTCGTAAAGATAACACAGCACAGGGGAAACACAAACACTGATGATTAGAGCGCTGTGGAAATGTAGCACTGGTTCATTGGAGGCATGTTGTAAAAAAAAAAAGAGTTGAAGTGCACTTTCTTATTAATGGAAGCAAGGCAGGAAATGAGTATAGGTGGTACTCACATGTAAGGGATAGTGGAAGATTGTGTAGGGAGAATGTCATCAGTGGTGTTGAACAGCCTGGACTGAGATTTCCCAAAAGTGCTTTAACACTAAAAGCATCTTTGTTCTATTGGTTTGCAGTGGAATAAAGGTGGGCTTAGTCAAGAGATGTTTGTGGAAAACTCTAAAACAGGACATGCCATTTTCAGCATTTTAGTTTCTTCAGTTTCTTCAGTGAGGAGCAACATGTCTAGGTGCAATTAATAACATGAGCTTAAAAAGCAACAAAGGATTATTGTCCGTAATGAGGGGCATGAATGTGCTGAGACGCTGCAGAATCTTTTGAAGAAATTCCCTAATTTGTTCTGCTTCTTTCCCCCCATGTTTTCCCTGTTTTGGCGAGGGAGGCCACAAGGGGGCAGTTTCCCTCAGCATAGCAGAGTGTGGGACAGAGGAACGGAGGGCAAGACAGACAGACGGAGAAAGAGAAAGAAAGAAAGCTGCATAGATCACTTTACCTCTACCATTCCCCCGGAGTCCATTACCCAGACGACATTACTCATGCTCAAACAGCATTGTTTAGAGTATTACTGCTCATCGAGCTACTTAATGATGTGGAAGCATTTAAAACTAACAGTGTTTTCTGTGTTTGGTGGCTAAATGATAGGGATTTTCACCATTGTGGTCTATCATGGTGGAAAGCCCCCTGTTCCTCTGCGTGTGTGTGTGTGTGTGTGTGTGTGTGTCTGTGTGTGTGAATGTGTGTGTAAGAGAGCATGATAAATTTTCTTATTTCATCATTTCAACCCCATCCCAGCAGTCATTAGGCTTTTTGATAAATTAGGAAATTACAACAAAAAGATCGCACTCCGCCCATGATCCTCACAATGAACCGTGTGCAGTTGTGACTGAGCGGCTCGTCACGCGTCTCATCATTTATCCTTTATGAGGCCGTCTTCTTCATTTATGGTTTGCTCACCTGAACAATACACCTGCTCACTTTACAACATTAGTTTCTGCGATGATGATTCTCTCCCTATCTTCCTCCTCTCTGCCCGTCTGTCTCCCTATCTCTACACGTCTGATCCCTGCATGGGCCCAATTAAAGCAGTTTTCCTGCCCTTCAGCTCATGGACTGTGGTGGCAGCTCTTTGCATGTGAGGTGCCAGTGAGAGGACTTCATTATGCACTTCTTAAGAAGACTTTATTTGATTTGACAAGATTTTATTTTGAGGGGCCAAGCTTAAAGAATTCCCACTGCCGACCCCTCCTCTCCCCCCCCCACCCCCCCCCCCCCCGTCCCCTCTCCTCATAATCCTCGACCAAAAAAGGGAGAAAAATATGTAGACCTTATTTTCACTTGGCTGCATGAAGCTCACGCTGGGAGAGAGAGAGTCTGTTAACTCTTTGTGAGGCGCACAGATTTAGCTGCTTGAACATACACTGTAGAGAGTCAACACAAATTAGGCCGAACATGTAGAAAAAAAAGACATTTTTAAGGGCTTGTACTCCAGTTATTCCAGAGTGTCGAGATTATCTCTGAGAGGGTTTACCTCTGCAGTCGGAGTACGTCAAAGAAGCTGCACTTACTGTAATTCCAGCAATAGCTCAGACTACTTTAATTTAATGTGCACGATGCACAGACTTCCAACCAAGACAACATTTTAAACATTGACAAACACAATGAATGTATGAAATCATCTGTCCTAACATGTCATTTAGTGTCATGTCTTAAAATCTTGTTGCTAATAAGATAATTTAAATGTTTTTTTTTTCCAGCCGAACAAGACCAATTTGTTAGAGTTTCATTTGTTTAACATTATTTTAGAAAAAAGTGGCAATATCTTGAAAAGACAAAATGTTATCAAGAAAATATTTAAAGGAATACTTTAGCATTTTGGGGAATCAGGTGATTCACTCTTTTGCCAAGAGTTAGATGAGAAGATCAAAAACCACTCTCATGTTTCTTTGCTAAGTATGAAGCTACCGCCAACAGATGGTTAGTTTAGCTTAGCCTAAGCGGATTTTTGTTACCCTTGGACGGAGCGAGGCTAGCTGTTTGCCCCTGTGCTGAGCTGGACTAACTGTGCTGGCTGTAGCTTAATTTTTATCGTACATACACAAGAGTAGCATCAGTCTTCTCATCTTACTCTCATCAAGAAAGCGATTAAGCTGTCCCAAAACGTCAAACTGTTCCTTCAAGTGAAAAAACTCAAACTAAATTAAAAAAATGAATTAATTTGTATTGCAACAAAATGTAGTGACTGAAGTGATCTCCCTCCCTTGGCGGATGAAATACACATCTTTTAAGCAAAATAAGATTTTAAGACTCGGTACTTCATTATGTGACTTGTTTAGATGGATTTTTTTTTTCACGTTGGGTTTATAAATACTGAAATCTTCTGTGGTTATCAAAGCATCTCCACTTTTTATTTCAATCTTTTTCTACTAATATCCACATATCAGCACACCCGAATACACACCGTCCATCGAGACGCACCAGGTTGCCCTGACCTGCGCTTTGATCTGCCCTGCTTAACAATCATGAAGCTTAACTGATTGAGCACCTAACCAACAGTTCATCATGTGTGGTTTGCTACATGCTGCACCAGCTGACCATAATCCCACGTAGAAACACTTGAACATTTACATCTGATATTGTTTGGATTTTTTTTTTTTTTTTTTTTGTTATAGATGAAAGCCCTATTTTAAATCACACGCTGATCAAAGAAGTCAGGTCAAACTATTGCAACATATAGTATCTCCCCTGTCTGTGAATGTGTAACGGAGACAGATATTTGCCTTACCTTTTATGCAGGACTGAATGATTAGTGAGAGAGAGAGAGAGAGAGGGAGTTAAGTGGGAGGAAGAAAGAGAGGAGAAAAAAATATGAGACATAAAGAGACGGCAACAAGAATGCTGAACAGAAAGCACATCTCTGCAGCCACGGCAGCAACAATAACAGTATTAACAGGAGAAGCAACACTAAGCATGACATACAGTAGCTAACAAGAGACTGTTCATCCATAGTGCCAGACCTTGCTTGATTCAACCAGACTGGGAAGGAGCTTTGGTGGTTGTTATGCAGCGTAAATTACTCTTAATTTTCTACTTGCTTGATGAAAGAAGACCGTGACCGATGGTATTACACAAAACGTATCACAGACTTAGACAGACTGCTAGCGTCGGTTTATTACCGTTTCAGGGTGCCGAGAAGTAATTTTCCTTAAAGCTCATTGATTCGCATTGAAATAATTATGTTTAATCACTGAGAGGTCAATGCAGACAAAACACAAACTGAATACATTGAAAGTCATCTTTTTCTTTTTCTTTTTTTTTTTTTTTTTACCCCATTCTTTTCCTCTTGTAGGCAAATCCTTCACTGCAAATATCTATTAGCCAGTAACATACATTCAAGGATTTTTGCATGTACTGTATTTAGCTTCATAGCCTTTCATTTTCTTCATGAACTTACCAGTTTTTGGACTTTTAAAAATATTTTCTCAAGCAATCACCCAGCGGTGGTTGAGCTTACAGAAGGTTTAGGGAAAGTAGGCTGGAAATTTACAGTGCATGTAAAATGGCTATTTTGGGATACTTTGCCATCCTGGCTTCTCATCAAGACACCACAGTGTTACGTTTAGCCATCCACACCAAGATGTTTCTTAGGAACCAAAGTTAAATTTCTGTTCTCATGATGAAATGTTGATGTTGTTCCATGTATGTGCCTTGAGGTTGAACTTACAATGTAAAGTCCTTGAAACCTTTAAATGTTTTTGCACAAACTGTAAATACTTAAGTGAAGCTTTTTGAAAATAAAAGAGCCATGGGATTTGAGCAATCACTCTTTTTCATTTTAGAAAACCATTCCCCCCTCCTACAAATGAAAGTTTATACTCTGCTGTGCTCTGATGAGTGATCCTACAAAACATTCTTTGTCTTTTACATATTAGTTTTGTGTGCTAGCATGCCCTGTCAAGCTATCTGAGGGAAGAGTTTGTACAGAAACATGTGCCTAGTTAAATCTATTTTGGGTCAGACACTAGCAATTCTGGGTCAAAGATTTGTGCTGTACCACACCATGCCAAGTTATCTTCTTATTTCTATACTGGAAGCTTGAGACATCTTAGCGTAGCCACCACAGCTTAGTGTTCAGCTGGGGAAAATCCAGGATACTCTCTCATTCTACTTGTATGGCACAACTAAATCCCAGAATGGTCTCTTTCTCCAAATCCCTGTGTTCTACCAAAGTCCAATGTTTTTTCCCTCCCTTTGACCACATCCCAACATTGCCTTTGCAACCTCCAGCCCGCTAAAACTCACATTAGCCCAATCTTAATTCACTATGACAATTAACCACATGCATTCAGCTGAAACACAAGAGGGTGTGCCACTCTGGTGCTGTGAGCAGGAAATTGGTATTTTTCCCAAAATCCCAAAATGTCAAAATGTGATTTGTTTTTGCAGTCTTTTTGCAGAGGCCAAGTGGTTGAAAAGAACCAAGGCTTTGGCACTAAAATCATCTGCTTTGCTTTTCTCCCCTCCTTGTGTGTTGTGTAACGATTCACACACTCTGAATCATGAAAGATTCAGAGTGTGTGATCTCGCCCCAGTGCATTCATCAGGATTGGGTTGCATCAGCTATTTGTAAATCCGTCACTAAGTTTGTGGTTTATCCTTCCTAAGTTCTTAGTAATTATTAGCTAGTTTCAGACTAGTGGATTACTGAATCTGGTTGCACCAGTAAAACATAAGAAATGTCTTAGCTTGGACAGACTCAAGTATTTTGTAAATTTGTGGCTATGAAACATCTGTCCAGTCTAAATCAGTCAGCTAAGAAGGTCACTGTAGCATTACAAGATGCTACCAAAAATTACAGTTTTAAGGGGGGCAAACAATATATAAAACTCACATGCCAGTCCTGCAAGTGTGGGTATTTTGTTTTATTTATACATTCATATATGGAGATACAGTACCAGTCAAAGGCTCGGACACACCGTCCAATTCATTTGAATGAGAAAGTGTGTCCAAACTTTTGACTGGTACTGTTTATATGTGTTTCACTTAGTATAATTTAAAATGAGCGTGACATATTCAAATATGCTAACCCATCTGACATTTGGACATTGATTTTTGTGAAATGTAATTTACAATCTTTACAGTTTATAATTAAACAGCATTTTATCAAGTATCAGGTCAGATGTGTTGACAGTATTCCATATTACCACAATACCTCTTTTACTCTTCACTATAAACGTGTCATATTAGAAAGCTAACATTATTTTTGTCAGTTAGCTATACAGCAGTTACACCTTGCAGTTAGTTGGTGTGAATATTTAGTAACAACTATCTCCACATAATAACTACTTTGTGTGGTGAAATAACTTAGTGTAAATCTCCTTTTAGGAGTAACGTTCGTTATAACAAGGCGGAGGTTGAACTTATGAGGAGCTACTACAATTGCAGGCCACTAAGTTAATTGTCAATTGTCATTGTAACACAGAAAAACATATCTAATATTTATGAATGTTCTTTTTCATTTACAAAAAGTGGTTTTGTTGGTCAAATTCCATATGGCAGAACTAATGAAGTGTGGATTTTTGCCTTTGAATTGTTCACTGAACAGGTGTTAGCTCTGAGTAGCTGTTTTTTTTTTTTTTTTTAATCTTTCCCTACAAACAGATTATTCACTTTTCTGCTTAGTACAAGCTCTCCAACAGCTTCACTTTGTGATCCACATTTAAGCATCTTCTAATCGGCCTCAATATGGAGGAAAAGTCATTAAAGGATGTAATTTAAAGCAATCTTATTTCAGGTATTACAAACATCAACATGTGGTAGAATTAACATTGAATTGGCTGGTTTAAAGCCTTGATCTGTTGTTATCCCTATCTTTCAGTGCCCTCAGAAGCCTTTAATTAAAGACTGAATGCAGATGAGGCCTTTGCCTCTTTCACAGTCTGTCAGGCTAATGTGTGTCAGGATGGGTCAGTGGATTTCTGCCCGTTTGCTGCCAACAGTGAATGGCATGAACATTAAGTATAAACCAACTAAATAAATTTAGGATCACCTTGCTCTACTTTGAAATTACCTGAAAAACTAAATGAGTGGGGAATTGGTCAAAACAGGTAGCATGATTTATGTTTATTTCTTTGTGATTGGGAAAGAGAAAGTCTTGGATGGTGCATTCCTGCAAGTCCTGTTTTCTCTTTAGCACTGCTGTTTCCTGAAGGTGCTTACTCCATCTGATGCTAGTCATTAAAATTTGATGTCATGAGTTGAAAGAGACCAAAACACAGCAGACTCTATAGAAATTCCTCTGACAACATTTAAAAATTGAACACAAGGGATTCTTTAAGCAATCATCTATCAGAGGACTGTTTGAGATGCAAATTCAATTTGTCCTCCCAGTTTTGGATTACTGAGTTGATTTGAGGGTAAAATGCGAACAGAATTCTTGCCTGTGTAAACAAGCTCAGTGCTACCACAATAAGCAAGATGTTTTCTGTACCAAAATGAGTACTTTGCATCCTGCCTGACAAGTCCCTAAGTGTTTGCAAGGACTTGGTTTCAAAACAGGAAAACCACAACACTTTCTTCAAAAAAAAATGTACACTGTCATTGTTTCTCTTTCTTCTACAACTTTTTATGAAAAATGACCCACCAGCTGCACCGAATCTTTCACTATTTTACACTGAAAACTGCTGTCTAACTGCCTGAAATGCTTTCAGGCCTACGGGGCATTTACAGGTGTTGACACAATAAAAGCAACCCCCCCTGCTGTATACAGTGTGATGCAACCCACCAGAAGAGCCCTGCAACAAAGCTTAGCTTACAATGCCAGTTTGTATTGATACTGTGTCCGAGAGGCACTGATTCAACTATTAAGAGTCATTTTCAAGTTTTCAAGGCTGTAGTTTTTGTCGTTGTTGTATTGGATTTGTTATATTTTATCGTATACCTAACATTTAGGGCTAGGGTTACAAAAATTGATACTCCTTTTAATGTAATACAATCCAATATACCAACACTAACTTAATCTACTACAACATAAAAGTGAATCAACACCTCTCTGACTTCACAAAGGTGGTATTTCTCACACAGATCATGGATTATATTGTACAGGTTTTGTGTGCACGTCCTGTATTCTAAATGCCTGTTCTGCCAGTCTGTTGCTTGATTGATAAACTACATTGTGCTAGTACTTTAAGGAGACTGGGGAGGTACATACTGTACATTTATCATCGTTTGAATGATGCTGCTGTCCTTGTGTTACCGTCGCACTCTCCACTCCCTGCAGTGTAAGACAGACTGAGTAACAGACTGCGGGGAGGTGAGATAATAGTGAATGTTGCAGGGTATTCAGCTCTTTTACTCACTGTAAGTAAAGGCAGTGATACCGAGATGTATCCACCACTATTATTGATTAAATGTACTGCACTCTTCATGCACAAGAAGAGCCTCTGACGTGCATTATTATATAGGATTGTTAATACTGATGCATTGAGGTATACTGTAAGAGGCATTTTACTGTTGTAGTTGGTTAAGGTGAAGCTAATTTCAACTAATTTATATGCTGTTGAGTAGTTAATCCGTAAATTCATATGTTTTGTATGTTAACTCTTAAGATTAACTCTTAAACTCTCTTGAAATGTAGTGGAAATCGAAGTATAAAGTAACATGAAATGGTAATAAGAAAAAAATACAGTATGCGGCTAAATGTTCTTACAGTAGTTACATGCCACCACTCAAATGTAGAATGTTAGCTTGGACGTGATACAATAAAAACAATCTGCTTTCCAGGGGTTTCACTTTGAAGCCACTGCTCTAAATACACATCCATGTGGTCAGCTTTAACATTAAGAGTTCCTTTATTATAAATGTACCTTGTGCAAGTCATGCTTGATGCTATGAGATACATCGCAGATCACAGAGCAGATCATTAAAACGTGCAGTAATCAAACTATTCCAATGCACAGTTTTTTTTAGCATGATACTGCCTAAATTCTCCTTATCTGTTTTTAAAGAGCTTCCTCAGTAGGCCTTAATTATCTGCATTCACAACTGAGTGGAACTGTGGCTGAGTAGACTCAGCTCAGTCATGGAATAAATGATCAAGTCCTCCAAGCAGCTCTGCTTGTTTTTCAAACTAACAATGTGTACGTCTCTGCTGTCTCCAACTCAGTTTTTCTGTGGTATAGATTTCCTCTTTAGTTTATACACAAATCTACACAGAGTGAAACTTGTGCTTATTTGTATGCTAATTGGTGATTTCTCGATCTAGCATATAGTGCGAGGTTGTTATCAAGAGACAGGTGATTTCTCCAAACACATCAGTGTGGAGGATATAATTGGTACGAGTCTAAAGAACACTTCCTGTATGTCTGGTTTGCTTGATTGAAAGGAATTTGCGTTTTTACTAACAGTCTCTTGAATTTTCAAAAATATGCAATATTAATGTTGTAGAGAGGCACGCTGGATGCTTAATAGAGGAGATGTTTATGCATGCACAGTACATAACGGCACAATGGGGAGAAAAGGCAGAAATGCTCAAAATTGCTTCACATTTGCAATAAATTCATAGCTCTGGCTGCAAGATGTTCTTGATTGAAAAAGCCATTCATGGCTAAACCAAATATGAACTGAGCATTTTCAATAATTAAAACACCACCTGTCAGGGAAACTTATAGCAAATTCCCCAGTAGCTGGCCAGATTAAAGTTTAACTTTCTCCCCTGGACCTCATGGAGCATGGTCACGCTTCCATATGTTGGGCCAGTGGGTCACAGGAGTCAAAATTCCAGGTGGGACCGAGCAGCTGTGACCTTGAGCAAGACTCACCGTCTGGTAAGGCCCGTAATGAATGAAGATGGTGATGAATAGTGAAGGCAAAAGGCTCACGGCTTTCTGGAGGTGACCAGGAGGAAACTCTGAAAATGGTTTTCCTTTTTTTGTTTCATGTTAAGTTCAATGTGTACAAGGCCTTAGTCAAGGGGAAATTTATTAACATCATTAGAACTCTGCAGAGATACAAGATGTAAGAGATGGTGGATTACTCATGGAGATAATCAGATTTGTGATCAACCCCAAGCACCATTTTTAGAAGAGGGAAAAACAGACAATTTCCTGTGTAAACGTCAAAGTGTTTGGTTGTTTCTGTGCTTTTCTTTCAAATTAAAGACTAAGAAATGACAGAGCAGTGAGAGGAGAAATACTGAATAGCAAGAGGATGACTAAGATGAGAAAAAAATGTTGAATAATTATTTTTGGCAAGGCATTTTAAATAAATTCATTCCACAAAGGCCTTGTGGGATCTATTTATGACACTGTCAGTGACTTCCTCACTGAGAGTCAAGTTTTCTTAACATGAGTTATGAGGGTCTTTGATAATAGACAATCAAGTCTGCAGTCAGGTGATGTTGGTTCAGATATACTGTTGGCTCAAGTTCCAACATCGTTCCATTGTTTCAGACTCTCCTCTGCCTGGCATTCATAATGATATGAGAACTCCTGCAACTGTAATATAAGAACAAAGTGAGGACTGTCCTGAGTAATAAAGTCTCCCGGAGTCCTGAACTCGCAGTTCATGTTCACAGCCACATTCTTTAGGCTGGAGTAATAAATACCCTCCTTGAAAAAAAAAGTCTCGGTACTGCAGGCTCAGAACAAGGCTTTTATGAGGAAAACATGCAGTATTTCCCAATTTGTGATGGAAAGTAATATTAGTTTGTTGCCTGGCAAACATCTGCAGCTGATGTAACACTGGAAAAGAACTTCGGATGTGTCCAAGTTTTTTTTCAAGGTTTTTTGGCTATTTTTGCCTTTTCTGGACAGTTGACAGTATAGAGGCAGGCATGAAACAGTGAGAGCGGGGGGCATGCAACAGTATCTAGAATCAAACTGGGGACAGTGCGGGTATTTGGTATTTCATTTTCATTCATTCATTAAATTAATTTTGCTAAAAATTAAATATATTCTTTATTTGTTCTGACTTGTGTACTTATTTGTTCAAAACTGCAACTCCCAAAAAGAAGAAATTCGCAACTGGACCCATGAAAGACAGACAGCTGGTGCAAAGTTAGAAAGATAACATCAAGTGGGAATCAGTGCCAACCAAAACTTAGCCTAACTACCTTGCACTTTCTGCGTGGAAGCTAACTAGCTTTAATTTATAGATTAATACCAAACACTTAATAATTACCTTTCATTATCACTGAATGTAATCCTCAATAATGTGTAGATATGGAACACTCTTGCCTTGTGGTTTGCTTCAGTTTAGCTTCAACTTTCTGTGCAGAAGCTAGTTATCCTTGCTTGCTTGGAATAGGCCTACAAACTTAACATCATTATGGATCTTCCTAAAGGCCAAAACACACCTCCGCTGAACACCACACGTCAAAACAGCCAACCCTATTATATTCTATGTACAGCACCCACACCAGTGGCAGCAATGTGTGCGCTGGCACATGTTGACGCACCACCCCATAACACTTCACGCCACTGTCCTATTTCTAGCCTTGCCACCCCTGAAAAAAATGCATTTTTTTCCAGAGAAAAAGCTGTTTTGCACTGCAATACAATGTTGGCCCAAGTACAGACATTATTTACTAGTTTGTTGCTTGCTTTTCACTTGCGTTTTAACTATTTCATTTGTGCCTTTATCTACAAGGCAAAAATTAATTAATTGTTGGTTGAGCTGCTGCTTTCAAAGCAATCTCACTGCTCAGATTATTATTTTTTCAAGTGCAATGGGAGACTCACTCATGGCATTTTGCTGTCCCACAGTGCACTCATAGAACTGGATTTACATCCAAGTAGCCTAACTACTACTATATTGATGTGCTGTGGTACTTGATACATATCATAGGATGCGCTGCGGAGCTGCAGCAGCAGTGTTTTCAGATCTCTAAATGCTACATAACCAACCCTATGAGGGTTGGTTGAAAAAGGGAGAAAATAACATTTGTATATAGAGCTACGACATTTCCAGCTGGTAGTGAACCATGGACATTTACAGCATAAAGGCAGTGGTGGAGCAGTGGTGGCCTAAAGGTTAGAGATGCAAGATTGTGACTGGAAGGTCATCGGTTTGATCCCCAGACCGGCAGGACAAATCTGGGTGGGGAAATGTGAAAGAGCAGCCCCTCCTTAATTAGCCCCACTGAGGTACCCTTGAGCAAGGCCTTTAACCCTAACTGCTCCAGTGGAGCTGCTCAGTAGCCGGCAGATCAGACTGTGGTTGCACTGGGGAGCTTCCAGGTGTGAATGTGTGAATCTGTGTGAATGTGATCAAGGAGTTCCTGCAAAAGAGAGGCTTCCTCTCAGTGCAACTTCCCTGAATAAATAAAGCGAAAAAAATGAAGCTTTGACAGTGTTTTAATCAATACTATATGTTGAAAAATGGGCAGGGGAAAGAAAAG
This sequence comes from Thunnus albacares, assembly GCF_914725855.1. Taxonomy (NCBI): domain Eukaryota; kingdom Metazoa; phylum Chordata; class Actinopteri; order Scombriformes; family Scombridae; genus Thunnus; species Thunnus albacares. The sequence continues at coordinate 21,372,468 of NC_058121.1, read as the reverse complement.
GAAAAATATGAAATTTTAGAAAAGCTGGGTTGTATCTGGTTAATGTCAAGTCCAACTCTCATGTTCATAATCATGTTAGTTGATACTGCACCATGACATATTATGTTTTAGCCAAGTAGTTTCTGTATGATAATTAAAGAATATTAGCTGTGTTTATTTACCGTCATGTAATTGTTGTTTTCTTCCTCCTGGAGTTTGCAATAGTTCCTAATGAGCTCTAAACTCTTCACATGGCTAATAGAATCCACACAAGCGGGGATATTATGTGTGTGTGTGTGTGTGTGTGTGTCTGTGTGTGGTACAGTAGCTCAGTAATCGTTTTCATCACAGGGAAATTCATGATCTGAGTTCCGTCCTTGGCTGCAAGAAATAAACAGGAAATGTACTATTGCTGTTTCAACTACTCTTCGACCTGCTGACAACATGAAAATCTAGTTCTTGACTTGTTGAAAATTCAAGTGCCTGTGTCCTACTCTTGAACTCTCGTTTTCATGTCTTCCTGCTGAACCTGCTCTACTTATGCTTAGGGAACAAATTCTTGCCGTCCCAAGCAAACATTTCCGTCTAAATTGGGAGCTCATTAGAGTCTCACACATCCATCCAGAACGCGGAAATGTGAGACATTATAAATTGACTTCTCTATATCTGGACCATAAAAGCCGAGTGCATTAGCATTAGAGAAGATGAACGTTGCGTTTGAGATCAGCAGAAGGGTGAGAATGGCGTTGAATTAAACAGACATGTTGAACAAGCTGTTAACAACTCTCACTATCCTGCTTTCCCTCTCCCTCTCTCCTCTTTCATCTCTTTCTGTAAGTAACAGAGACAAAAACCAGCCGCGGCCTGAACGGGAGCGAGATCCCACGAGAAAGCGTCGAGGAGAGGGCCGCTGTGGAGAGGTGGTGACAGTTCACACAGCGAGACCGTAGAGGAGTCCACCCGAGACAAAAAGCAGAAGCCTTTTGTCTCACAGCTGGGGCAAAGCGTGGCTCAAAGCTGTTTAAATGTTATGGCGAGTAGGAATGGTTCTTATGAGCCCCGGGTCCGGAGTGCACATTACATGTTAATGACTTGGAACATAGACAGCAGAGCAGAGGATCAAACTGCCAATTAGGCATATGTTGCAGACGCCACTGGTGTTCAGACACAACCATCTGATAGCGCTCAAGCTTGGCCTGCAGATCTGAATCTCTCCATGGGACATGGAGACACTCCAATGGTGAGTCATTAGCCACAGACATCCCTGAAAACCACTGAGGAATATAAGCAGCTGCTGATTGGCTATCACTCATTCAGCTCCATCCTCCTCTGCCACATTTTATTCTTTCGTTCATCTCTGTTTCTCACTCATCTGTTTAGTCTAACACTCAGTGATGATGATGTTTGTCTGTGAAGTAAACAAGCTGTATTCCAGTGCTTTAGCACTTCAATTATTCTGTGAAAGTACAGAGCTGCTGAGGAATGGCTCAGTATTAAAGGTCACATATTATGCAAATGCACTTTTTCATGTCTTTTCAACATAAATATGTTTTCCTGTTGCGTCTAGAGACCCCCAAACTATTAGAAAAGACAATCTCTCTTTTTCTCCTGCTTCATCATTCAGTGAATGTGTGTGCAAAAACAGTGTTTAAATTTCACTCCCTTTATGATGTCATAAAGGGATCTGTTGAACATAGACCTCCCCCAGCCCTTTAACAGGCGGACGGTCCCCACCCACTGAAAACCTACTGAATCAAATTTTGAACTGAATCAAAGTTCTGTTGTTGGCTGCAAGAACCAACACAACAATCATTATTCCCCCCAATTATCTGAGGAAATGAAGACCCGTTGGAATTACTGTATTTTAGATGGAAATGTCCCCACAAAGACTGTAAAACTGTTGTATGTGTGGATCGATACCAGCCGTCCGTGACCTGACCTCAAACTTGAAAGCTGTAAGTTTTGCCATGTTTTATGCTGTTTTACTGTTTATTTAGCAGGTTAGCTTGTTGAACTTGACGTTAGCATGTTGCGCAGCTAATATGGCTAGCAATGTTGGACTAATGTAATACTGAGGAACAGTCAAGAGAAACTAAACCTCATTTGAAACCAACTAAATAACGACAGTATTAGGTTGGAATGTGGTAAATATGAATATTGTCAACAGCCCTTGGTCTCTCCTGTTGCGGTCATGTAATCTTGCATTGTATCATGGCCGGAAAGCCACAACCAGTTCCGTAGTGGGTCGTGAGGACCAGCAGTTCATTTGCATAGACACAGAAACAGCCCATCAAGAACAGGACTGAAACAGAGGAGTATAGAGGCATGCCAAAGAAATGTTTTGGGGACCTCAGAGACCTACATTAACTTGTTGAAAAGGAGTATATGTTACCTTCAACGCAACATGCATTTCAATTCAATTCAATTTTATTTATATAGCGCCAAATCACAACAACTCAGGGCACTTTTCACATAGAGTAGGTCTAGACCGTACATCAAGTCAGTAAAGTGTTATTACTGATGTGGAAGGAATTCCACAGTTATTAAAATGCCTTACTTTTTATAGGCACTCTTGTACTGTATATACAGAGCTGATTAAAAAAATTGGGCTTTTTTCTGTTTTATTGTTTGACAATATTGACTCACAGCATGTGTAATTAAAAAGGCTCAAAGGGAAAAGAAATCTCTACAAATTGATCTAAACACAAAAGACCTGATTGCATAATTCACCAACTTCGGCAGTTGCAGACTCGAGTGTGTGTGTGTGTGTAAGGTCTGTCTCAGCTTGCATGTCTGGAAGCTGCAGATTTTACCCCATTCTGCTTTGCCAAACTCCTCAAGCTCTGTCAGGTTGCATGAGGTGCATGAACATGAACAGTGTTTTTCAAGTCCTGCCACAAATTCTGAATTGGATTGAGGTTTGGACTCGGTATTCCAGATCATTAACAGTGTTGTTTTGAAGCCATTCCCGTGCAGCTTTGGCTTTGTGTTTAACTTCTCATATGTTGAGATATGCATACTTACAGAACACAATTTTTCTGTATTTTGCTGAATTCATTTGACCCTCTAATTCTACAAGCCTTCCAGGGTCTGCTACAAAGAAGCATCCCACCACATGACGCTGCCAACACCAGACGTCATGGTGGGAATGGTGTGTTTTTGCAGATGTGCTTTTATCTGCTTATACCAGCCATACCAGCCTTTAATATGATGGCCAAAATCTAATTCTGGTCTCAGTAGACCACAAATTTCTGTTGTATACATTATACAGCAGTGTTTGTCCCATTGAATACACAACGTTTCCCATCTCATTATGGAACCACATCCAGTAGCACCATCAAAGCTGACACACATCCTTTGGTGGTCCTCTTACTAGTGCCCCTCTCAATTTGTGAGGATGGCCTCCTCTGGACAAAATTCCTGCTGTGCTGTATTATTTCCTTTTTTTCATAATTGACCTTTCTGTACTCAGAAGGTCTTGGGAATTTTCTTGTGTTCTTCTGCTTACTATGACTTTTAATTAACCTTGATGTGTATTAGTTGTGCTGAAAATTTACTCAAGGAAGTTTTGCCAGAAATTGTTTCAGATAGGCATATTTAACCTAAAATCACATATTATATTTTGACTAAGATCACATTCAAGTTTAGTTTCAAGTTTTAAGTTTATTTTATTTATATAGCACTTTAAAAGCAAACAGGTTTTTCACCAAAGTGCTTCACAAAGACAGGCGTATGTATACATATACAAGTATAAAGACATATAAAATAGAAACACATTTAAGCACAAATTAAAACCCAAAAATCCGACAGAAATAAAACAAATTAAACACAGTTAAAAGCCAGAGAATAAAAGTTAATCTTCAAGTGCATCTTAAAAGCGTCAATAGACTCAGACATTCAACTTGCTTCTTCAATTTATAGAGATATGCTTTTACTTTTGACATCCAACAGTCTTTTATTTCTGTCAAAAAATCTATTTACATCTGAGAGTTGTAAAATAAAGTACAAAATAAAGTATTAAAGCATGATGGACCAACACAAGCCTCCAGAAACACATCTTTGAATAGATTCTCCACATCTCTGGATGAGATGAACACCATTCCCCTTATTTTCTTTATTGAAGTAAATATAACAAGTCTATAAACAAGTAACCATACTGTGCTCTGAGTTGAGTTGAGATGTGGTGACTCTGAAGGCCACAGCATATGACTCACATCATGTTCATTAAACCATTCAGTGACCCCTCGTGCTCTGCATGGAAGAATCTGCATTCCTAAGGGACAGTATGATATATAAAGCTGAGATGATGATAAAAAAAAACCTATCTTTACTGACAGAGATAAGCAGGCAGCGATCCCATTCTCTCAGGCTACTTGGGATCTTTGTCGTACAAGGCGCAGACCAAGACCTCATATTGTGCTATTGTGGAAAGTTCATTCTCTCCCTGATATGCAAGTAACAAAATCAACAGTGACAATTCAATTTTCCATGTTCCACGAGTGCTCAGCCACTCCTGAGCCTAAACCACACACATCTGCTGATAAGCGTCTCCACACACCGAGGAAAGTTGGTGCCAAAAGCAGTTTGCACAGCATCTCTTTGACCTTGGCATGATTGCCTGTGAGGCACTTTAATTTAATCAGCTTCCCCAAGCTTGAAGCTGTGCTCATTGTTAAGGAGAGCAGGACCAGGGAGCACTATCCACACATGTGCACACACACACACACACACACTCTCACACACACACACAGAGACACACAGTCATGAAGGCCTACTCCTCCTCTTGCTGAAGCAAGGTTAGCGACAGACTAAAGCTCCTGGGACCTGGGCCTCACATCCACACAAAGGCCAACAGACAGAGGAGTTTGCCAGGCATCTCCATCAAACAGGCCCGTCTCTAATTATGTCATCAATCAGGGACGAGATGACGGGCAGGTACTCAATTAATGGCCATTGGAATGCAGCGCAGGGTCTTCAGGCACTGTGCCATCTCTGTCATCTTAGGCAGGCAACAGGACATACACATCAATGAACCTGGAAAATGCATGAGGCAGGGGCTAGGACAAACACATGCAGCCTTTGTACAAAACCCAAAGAATGTTAAGGCTACATTCTTGCTGCACTCCTGCTGAATTCATCTCCTGCTTCTGAAAGAATTGGTAAATGCATGTTTTGAAGATTATTATGCCATATTGGCTATTAAGTACTGTGATGCCTTTCTTCTTTTTGTTGTCTTCACTGCACTGAAAATCAGTTTTATGGATGTAGTTGTGTCTGCCCGTCCGTCTGTCCCTCAAAGCTGGAGATGATACTTTGTCACAGTTTATGGCATTTAAAAATTGCTTAATGTAGGTGCTATACTTACATTTTTTATCAGGAGGAGGGGTAACCGCTACATGCTGGAACTCTTTTTTCAGCATTTAAAGATTACACTCATTAACCTGATTGGTATGCTACAGTGAAATTGTACAATTTAAAGGTACACTGTGGAGATGTTGACCACTAGTGGTGCTATTGAGTAATGCAGAATTAGGGACAATTTTTAAATTACTACTTAAAACTTACCTTTTTATTAATTTTAGCTCAAAGTTTTATGTTTCCAGTTTCACAATGTTTTATGTGTTTATTTTTTTTTTTTTACTATTTGTATCTTATTTTATTATATTTTTGCTGGATTACATTTAATTGTAATTCTGAATTGTATTATTTTTTGTTTTTCCTCTGTAAAGCACTTTGTAACACTTTTATAATAAAGTTTACTGTTGTTCTTATTTTATATTTTGATGGATGGAGGTCCCTGTTTTCTTTGTGTTGGTTGCTCTACCAGCGTGGGCGTGAAGAGACCATGGATGTATCGAGAAAGACGAAAAAGTTTTGTTGGACCTGATGGATCAAATTCAGATCCAAAAACAGTCAAAGAATCATGATAGTTTGTGACCTAGTGCTGTCCCCATGGGCTTGGAAGACACATGTGTAGGCGCAAGCAAGTGGATGATGAAATACACATTCTGCTTTTCCACTGATTGACACATGGCCCGAGAAACATAGCAGTGTGCCAGGAAAAGACAGTGAAGAGGAAGACACTGCTGGCTTTAAACAGTGCCAGCTACAAAATATTAAATAAAAAAAATCTGTAGGTTTTTTTTTTGGTAAGTGTATATACACAATGCGTTTTGGTGGGAAACACTAAATGTAAATACCAGGAGAGAAGCCCATGTGGGTAAATGACAGTGGCATTAAAATGTACTCTAAAACATACAAACAATGGTAACAGCATAAATACACTGTAAACACTGCAAAACATGCAATCAACAATAAAGCACAATAAGTACAACTAAACCACGCAATAATTTACTGATTAAAACCGGCTGCGAAATAAATCAACTTTAAAGCTTCCCTGCTGACATAAACATAGATATGTTTGTTTACAAGACAATTACACAATACACCTTTAAAACTTTAAGCAGCTTTGATTACAATGACTTACGGTGGGTGGACAATGTACTTGTGATTCGCGTGAGTTCCATATAATTTCCATAATGCACTTTGACACCGATTGTTGATATTCAGTCAAGCCTTTGAAAAGAGATGACTCCTGGTTTAATAGGGAAAAAAAGTTGTTTGTTTGTTTGCTAAATGATGTGCAGTAGGTTAACCAATAAGGGGCAACCTGTAGAAAAGCAGGCTCTATAACACTTTGGTATTCCAGTGTGTCCTTTGGAAGAAATCAAACCATTACATGCAGCTATAGTTTTTAAGCCAATCAGAGACTAAGAATAATCATTTCATTCACAAATTAAAAATAAAATTAAACCTCACATACAGTATAATCATTGCATTTAATCGAGGATGCAGACACATACGGAGTCCACATAATTTGTTTACTGAGATGCAGAAGCCCATCATCGAGGCATCTATTTTTTCCATCAGAGCTATTAGAACAAGTTCAAATGGACTTTGATCAGTGATTTGGTTACAAAATGAATCGCACTGGAATTAATGATGTTCGATTACTGTGCTAGCCCACTTGTGAGATGCTAACTGCACTCATTAGCCCCTGAACTGGGCAGGCGTGAAATGGGTGCCCACATGTGTCAGTTCTAGCCTCTGCCTCAATGTGCACCGCACAGCATTATCAGCTGCTGTTTAGACAGAGCCAACTGATAAATAGGAGGGCAGAAATGCACTTAAACTGATTCATTTGATTAGTATTGGGTGTGTTTTTTTTTTTCTCTTGGTGGAGACAACCTGTGCCTCTCTGCGAGGGGGTTGAGTCTGTGTGTCTGGCTGTGTGTTAATGTTTGCGCATGTGTGTGTGTGTGTTTGTGTGTTTGTGTGTCCTGGCTGACAGATGTTCTTTCAGTCAAACCATGAAAATACCTCCCCTACAAGTAAATTAAGGTGAAGCCAATACTTATGCCCACACCAACAGATTCTTTATACCAACTGGATCAATAGTATTCTGCAGTGAAGAGATATCCTGGGAACACAAGGCTAGACATCCTTTTTAGCTTCTGCAGCTTTAGGCTATGTATAATCTAGCATTTGAATTCAAATGAATGCTTACAAAAAATGAGACAATATAAATGCCACAGTTGTTACACAGGCCTTTTTTTAGTTGCAGGTGAACGTAAATATCCCAGGCAAAAAGTTAGCAGCCTCACCAGTTCATCCACGTAGACGGCATGTAAATAAATAAACAGTCCTCGGCTAATGTCTGATAAGTTGAAATGGAAAAACAACCTAATTGATAACTTCACCATAAATAAGGAGCAGATTTTTTGTTTTGAACCATTGCTTTATTTCCTACACTCCTGTCTATGTTGCAAGTGAAAAAGTCAAGTGTGGACACGCTTTCTCATTCAAGTGAATGGGAAGGTTTGACTGGTGCTATAGTTAGCTGGGCATGCTAACATTTGCTGCTTATATTAACTGACAGTCCATTGAGGATGCTTTTGCTTGTGTATTTTTGGTTTTTAAAAGGTAAAAAAAGACAACACCATCCAAACTCTTTAGGCTATATAAGGATTATTACTCTTAGTACAGCCCCACACACACACACAATGCTTCAACATGTGGGGGAATCCAAAGCTTGACAGACCTGCTGTGACGAGTTACAGTTGCCAAGCTTTGATTGGAAAATTGCTGTTCAGGGGAGGAGGTTAGCAAATGCTCAATTGCAAGATTACAAAGGAATAGTTCTTGGCTGTTCAGTGAAAGAAAGTTTATGTCATTATAGGGAGCAGTATGTGTGATTTTCTGCAAATTATTAAATCACTAGGCCACTGAGGCTATAGTAAGCAGTACCATTTTAGTACAGAGAAATTTTCACATACTGTATAGTACATTTTATTCAGGACTACATCTCAAGCTTTGAAGGCAAAGAGCAACAACAAACATTTGTTCCCAGAAATCAGTATGATACCCTTCAGCTCTCTTGGAATCGACAGATAATAACAAACTTCCGTCTCAAGGGTTTGACAAGTGTAGGGGAGAACGGGGTAAGTCGAGCCAGTGGGTAAATGAGTCACCCCTGTATCTAGGTAACCATGAAGAAAAGTAATCATGTGACCACAAATTAAGCAAGTATAGTTCACATTACTCAATCCATGTTGAACTCAAGCACATAGAGAGAGTGCCAAGTGAATTCATCATGTTACTAAAGTTATCAGTCTTGTATCTTAATTAAAATAGATAAGTTTTGGACATTATTACATGTTAATTTAAGTCAGTGTAAACTACAAAACAAGGTCATAAACTTAGCATAATTGTGGATCTGAGCCACTGTGTGAAACATTTGGGTAAAACGTGTCAGTGATTTTGGGGCAAGTTGAGTCAGTGGCTCAATTTAACCCCAAAAGTTTAAATAGGCTCCATATGTACAAAGTAACCGGTGTATTTAAGTATTATTTATGATATTTTAGAGATACTATTCATGTTAATGTTTAATCATTGTTACAAGTGTTATAATGTTGATGAATAAATACCTAATTGTTGACTAAGTTTAAGCTGCACACAAACATGCCGTACATACTGTATACACAAAAGCACATTTACACACACAGTCTCTCTGTAGCTAACACACGAAGATCACAGTTTAATTTTTACTGAAAATGTTTAAATGCCTTTGTTAAAATGATGGCATTAATAAAGTTCAAAATTATCTCAAAATTGTTTGATTTTCTGTCATTTTTATATCAGTATTTAACGATGGCACTATTTATCCGTAGAGCGCCCAATTTACCCCTACCTTCAGGCAAGTTGTGCCATAGGACTAACTTTTTTTGATGGGTCATTTTTCTAAAACCATAATAATAATTATAAAAATAATAACTTGTTTTAATTTCCATGGGCACACAACAACCTGAGGTATATATAGTAACTATTATTTGAAACGAATACGCTTTTATTTTGCAGTAAAATCATCAAATGTGAAAAGTGGCTCATGTTACCCCGTTCTCCCCTAAGCCTCATTCTTTCTGCTACTCCTTTCCTACACTAGTGATAGTAAAACAATGTGAAAATATATGTATGCGAGCGCAAAATTCAAGTTGTAGGGAAAAGGAGTATTTTTCACATCTGAGGCTGATAAACAAATGCTCTACTAGCCATTGTTTTGCCCTTAGAGCTTTACTTTTTTTCAGAGCTTTACATTCATCCTTCATGTCCCTGTGTCACCACAATGTCGACAATCTCGACAATGTGATCATCATCATTTTTCACTTTCATCCAATGTCAGTCATCATATATTGGCTTTAGACCACTTCCACTGCAGAGGATGACATGTGGATGGTTGAGTTAACCTTTAATTACAGTCTTATAGTACAAAGTGTTGAAAGGCAGCCGTTCATAGACTTTAATAACTTACCTTTAATGGATAGATGGATATTCATGACACACACTAAGAGAGGCGTCATCAGATATTCAAAAAAAACATGACCTGATTGTCTTTGTGGGCTGTTCCATACACGGATGACTTTTGGTAATTTAAAATGTTGTGTGCTCCACAGCTGACGTCTGCTTGATAACATCACAGTGCACAGAGAGCTCAGTTTCACTGCCTGACTTGGCCGGCACAGGTTGAATTTGAGGTTCAGAGGTCCTCTCCTATCAGTATGACTGATCACCTGCATTTGTGCTGAACTAGCGCAAATGATTGATTCACTGCATTGACTGGTATTGATCCAAGTGTCTCACTTCAGGCATACAATGCCTTATAGATTAATTATAATCCTTAGTGAGATTGTTCAGCGTTACCTTTATCGTCATTAAACATATATTTGAAACATATTAATTGTTTTAATGCTAATCAACAATTAGAGATACATTTAAAAATATACTTCATGGTGTATTTCCTTGTGGGTTAGAAGTAAAAGTGAATTGTAAAATGTCTGTAGGTCTTTCTATATTGTTGGAAGGGCCTGATCAAATCAAATATTAAGTATGAAGACAGTATGCTCTGTATAGCATATCACATGTCAGAATCAGAGACAGGTTTATTGCAAAGTAAAAGGAATTTGCCTTGGTGTTGTGGTGCATAACAGTCAAAAAATAGAAGGTAAGAAAAAAGTCTGTGGTAGGTCTGCTACAATTTTTCCAGAGTTAACCTCCAGAAATGACGGTTAACTCTGTTAAAATGTTCATTTTCAAAGACCTAGATCTTTGTATTTAAGGATCTAATTTTAGAACACTTAATTAGTGCTTTATTAAAGAAAGTTGCGCTGAAAAGATCAGTCAGGTAAGGTTTAACCATCAGACAGTGCTACTGTCAAAAATAGCTTGTCTGCACTTTTAGTCATTTTATTTTCTTTATCTAAAGACGCCCTGTGGTGTTTTCTTTCAAAGTTTCTGTATTCATTGTTTCTTACTAAAACGCATTGAGTGTATTTTGTGGTCTACGAAACTCATTAAATGCATTTTTGTCCTCAAAAAATATTTGCAAATGTAAAGTTTTGCTAGCAGTTGTCCTCTTCCCTGCCTTTTGCTGGAACATTGTCACGTTTCTTGGCACCTCATTACAACATAGATCAGTCAAATTGTGTGAAAACGTTGGCAGGAATGTGTACTTCACATTAATGTACCGCGAATGAGTACTTGTGCGCATTCACCAGAACAAAGAAAAAGGGAAACTACTCATAAAAGCAGTGCTCCACAGTGCTACTAGCGTCAAAAACTCCACACCTTTAAGGAACTATTAAGTGGCAACAAGTTTGGAGACGTTAACATAGTACTATGTTAAAGGAAGGTGCATTGAAAAACATCAACCTGTTAAACTCTCGTATTGCATATTTTAAAACATTCAAACAGTGCTAATACAGTATATGTATAGAATAATCATCAGTTTTTGTTGTCCTTACTTTAGATGCAACAACCATACACTTACAGTACATGGTATGTACTGTAAGACACATATCCAAATATATACTGACAATCAATCATCTACTGTACACAGCCCCTTTCCCCACAGTGTAGTTTCTGCTAATTCAGCTTCAGTATGACATTTGAAAATGATGGCCTCAAGGTACAAGCACCCCTCCAACACATAATTCATTTAGTTAGCCTACTCTAAACAGCTGTCACAGTCAGTTTTACGCTGAGTTAGGGGACCATAAATGATATGAATGAGACACTGTACCTTTAACATGACATATTTCTTTCTGAGATGCAATAACTCTTTTCATCAGTTTAAATGTATGTGGTATGTGTAAGTTAGCTTGATAATATACATTTTCTTAGCTATCATGAATCCAGATCTCATTTTTGTTTAGGGTTAGGATATTACTAGGAATTTGGTATAATTAATACAGTACCTCTTAGATATCTCTAAATAATGATGAATACTAATACTAATTATTCCTGCTTAATTCTGAATAAGGTGCTAAATGGCAGACAATCTGACCAACCATTACTTCCTTATTTTGCACATATTGTACATGTTTGTCCCCTCAAGTAAAGCATTGTATTCACCTTACAAGTAACTGAGTGGTATTCATGAATTAACAGTAGATATTCAGATTAGATATAGAGTAGTAGAGTAATAAACTACTAATTTAGATATATCAGTTTACTGTTCTACGTATGCTACACAAAATTTTGCCAACTACTCAGGATTTTGTGTAACATATTGTGTTTGTGCACTGAATCAGTCCATCAAGAATTCTGGATCTTCAGCAAAGGGAATGTTACGGTGGAAGCTAATGAAGGCTGACTGGGTGAAAGAGCAGAATGGCGCCAGGGAGCTCGCCTGGCCTCAGCCCCTCCAGGGAATCACAAAAGACCTACAAGTAGAGGAGATCATGGCCCTGCCAATCCCTGATACCCTTTGAAAAGGACAGACATTGTCTGGCCTGTGCTCTGATGCCTGAAAATAAGCGTTCCTCTGGGCAATTTGAGCTGTTGTGGGTGCCAGGAAGGAAAAAAGGATCTGGTGATGCAAGGTTAACACTGGCAGATTAAGAAGACTCATTCACAGCTGGTTTCATTTGTGTAGGCACATTCAAGCATTTGGGCCAGTTGTATGGTATGTGCATTTACCACTTTTGGGCTAGTTACTTGAAACATTTAATCAATCACATTTATAATATATATTAACAGTTATTACATTACTCATTACTCAACAGCAAAAGTTATTACTTACATCACTTTTAACTTTACCTTTCTTACTCAGTAGAGCCTTTTCAAAGGTGCCTTTAAAAAACCCCAGAACCTCCACACCCACACATCACATCATCTGTATAGATGACTCAGACTCAGCTCTCTCAATGGAGCTGTAGGGTTCAAACACCCTCCCAAAAACCCTGATGTCCCCTAAATGCAGTCCTAATGGTGACTCATAGCAAGCCAGCTAAGTAGACACAACATTTTCATTTAACCAGCATTCAAATATAGAAGCACCTCAACCCCATCAGATTTATACTGCTGCTGGCAGCCTTGGAAGTCTTAATAGCTTGAAAGATGAGGACAGCACATAGTCTTGCTCTCCCTATTCAAAAAACATTATTCTGAAACAAAGCCTAATGTTTCTGCTTAGGCCTTGATCAGGTGCCAAACAGAAATAATGGGTTGAAAACTAGTTTATATACTTTTTCAAACATCACACAAGGTATCCTACAGGATAACTGCATCATTCAGTAATCAGTTAAATTTCTCTCTGACTGGTAGAAGACAGCCGTCTCCTCCAACATGCCCTCATACTAAAATGGCAGAACAGGTCTATTTCCAATGACTCTCAAAATGACATATATGAGTGTTTTCAGTGCCCTCTATAGCATGGAGGCATTTTCAGAATGACTCATAGGAGCTTACAGAAGCATAACATTAATATGTCACTTTCCAAAACCGTTACAAATTACTGTTAAAAAATAATGATGTTTTTTGGTGTGACAACGCTGTTGTTAAGGTCCAGTTAGGTTTAGGCACAAAAACCACTTGGTTAGGTTTAAGGAAAGATCATTGTTTGGGTTAAAATGATCAGCTAAACTATCTAGACATCCTTCCTACCCGCCTTCACCTAATAAGGATGTCACCTTATATTGATCTGAACTGCATCACTTCTCCGGGTCGTAATTATTACGACCACTAAATGGCATTTATGTAACTATAGGCCGTTTTTGCCATCTGAATTTTAGACCTATACTGTCGTTTTTCTTGTGAGGACGGGTTGGCTTCCCACATCTCCATCTCCTATGTCAAACTAACATGTACCAGACCAGTCAACTGAATAATATCAACCATCCATCAAACATCCAGTTAAAAAGCGGATAAGCAGACCCTCAAATTGTTGAAGTGATTTTTCACCAGTACTGCCCAACACTGGTATTCACTCGTTAGATAGCCATTCAGTTAATGTTTTTTTTTGCTCGTTTTTTTTGATCATATTCAAAATATTCAAATATCGGGGCTTTGCAAGTGAAGAAGGGGCTTAAAGTGATGATGAAAAAGAAGATTTTTGATGTATTCAATACATTTTTAAAGATCAAACATAAAGGCATAGCTATTCTAGTATTGGATAATTGGTGTTTTATGTCAGATCTCACAGTCATCAGCGATAACATGACATTTCACATAATGAAACTTGTCATTTGGAGGCAGAGCCTTTCAGTAACGGCACCTTGTTACAATTCCAAAGCAACATGGAACTGGACCAAATGAGCCAGCTGGAGGAAGCATTACTGAATAGAAAGAGTGGTTCGATGATTGCCATAATCACAGGGAACGTATTTCAATCACAGAGAGTAGCTGACTCAGAAGCTTGTCTAAAACGGTTTGCAGGTTAGAACAGCTGGTGTGTCTCTGAAACCAGCAGCTGAGAGGATTTACATCGAGAAGATAAAAACACTGCAGACACTATCCACATATCAATCGCTCCTCTGAATGTTTTCACATGCAATCATGAGCTGTGGATGAGCTGAGATGTCAGAGAAAATTGTCCAGGCCAGTGCAAAATGGAAACACTCATCACAGACATCAAATTGTAGGATAATTTAACGGTCATGTTGGGAATATATTTAACACAGTGTCTGCTGTTTGTTGTCTCTTTAGCTTATTTTGTAAAGGGACACTTAACACCATCAATCAGAATAAAGGTGTAGGTTTATGAGTTTACTGCTCCCTCTTTTTTCCTTTTTCCTCTCTGCCATATTGGGCCATAGATCTACAAGGCCTGACACTTCGATGAGCCCATTCCAAGCGAGTGATATTGCACCATAGATTTTAACAACGTGACAGAAACACCAATACAGTGCTGAACAAAGAGGCATTAAGGCAAAGATAAACCTCTGTGAAAAGCACATAAATCTGCAGGGCCCTGGTTTAAGATGGAGCCCAGAAGGGTGATGGCCACTCTTAATCAATAAGAACCTCACCAAGGGAAGGTTTCCGTCACACTGACGAAACTTACACCATGACTGGAAGGGGGATCAGCTTTTAGAGAACACTTAGCTTTGCTGGCCCAATTAGTTATTAATTGTGCAGACACAATTTTGCCTTGGCCAAAATCAACCACTTGGGAGTTTTTGATACTTTATAAAGTCCTCTTTACAGTAGGCACATTTTTTTTTTACATATTTCATGGTTCATCTGACTGTGCAATGTAATGTAGCTCCTGTCCAAGGTGAAGCTGAAAAATGGACAAACCAATATATGGTCATAGTGAAGATAACTGTAACTGTTTTTGATGGCCTTTTACTGACTTCCTGCAATACTTCAATTTGCGGTCAGTAAGATTTGTTTCAGTAGACATGTGACAAGTATTCAGCTAAGTGCTACTAGAGAGGTCATCTCAAGTGCTAATCCCTAGACTCCATCAATTAAGTGGACAGTGGCTGGCCAATTAGCTGAAAGTTCACTGCTAGTTCACTATGGGGAGACCTGGGATCAGCTGACAGGACTTCCTGCTCTCCCACTTTGTGTATCAGGTCTGCAGATCCAGTGGGATCAAATCTCTTTGTAATAGGTAGTGAAGTTGTGCAAAGTTATGAATTGGTTTTGGTTGTACCAATTTGTCACCTCATGTATTAAGGTGGGACTCGCATTTTTCCTGATCTTTCAACAAAGTTTAGTCATTAAAAGATATAAAGTCAAAAAAGAAGCAAATAATCCTGCACACTCATTTTATGTAGTTATCAGTATGTTTAATGAAATGTCTCAGTCTTAAATTGTGTGTTGGCCTATTATTAGGGCCTGCATTGGGAATTAAGCTTTGTAATCATAAATCTACTAAGCCCTCAGACAGGTGACACCGTTCTCTAACATTGACCTAACGTACCTTTAAACTGCCTTTGAATCCTACCCTCAAGAAAAGAGCAGATACTCAGTGGCTTGACCCAGGCCTATATCTACATTTTGTCTGCTCAGGCCAACCTACATTAGCTGGCCCCACTGGCTTGATAGGCATAAATAAATAAAGCTGAAAACAGCTGCCTGCTGCGTCTTGACACAACACTGATGGGAGACTGAATCAAAGCATTAAAGTTGCAAAAACAAAACAAGGGGCTGAAAAAACGCTGTAACACTCTGTATGTTGATGGGAACTGCAGAGTTGGTTGATAATTCTCTGTGGGTTTGTCTCTACCAGCAAACATTTAATTACAATGTTTCAGTCTCTCAACTTTCATCAACCCTATGTAGTGTGAATGCCATGAAATGAGTTGGTGTGCAGTTTTGTGATTTGCAAGAACTATTTATTTTTTTAACTTTTTTACTAAATGCTGGCATACACTCTTGTTGAGGTTCTTCTATTATTTACCAGTGTTTCAGAAAATATGTTACACGACTGCACTGCAAATCTTCTATACTACTATACATTCAATGCAGCAGCATTTCTTCAGCTTCCTTCATGACAAAGGAGTCAGCCAAGTCACAATATACATGTTTATATGGAACAGATGTGATGTGCTTCAGACAGGACCATCTCAACTGCACTTCTGTCTGATTTAAGTCCCTGTAGTAAGTAGGGTTAAGACAACAGTTACGTCCTGGCCTACCTTGACACACTCATGTCCTTGACATTTTCTGCGGCGCTGTTGAAATAATTACACAGTTGCAGAGATCAGGCCATCAAGATTGAATGAGAAGCAAGTGGCAAGTGACTCATAGACAAAATAATGTTCTAAAATGTCTCTCAGTGACTCTGAGGTACTGTATTATTTTGCTTTAAATCTACAGTGCACCATCTTTTGGAGCGTCTGGTGAGGACAATGTTGCCTTTGACTAGCTTTCAAACATCTCCATTGAAAAAGATTAAATGAGCAATCATAGCTTTCTTTGCTAATGGATGTAGTTTTTATTCTATTATTCTAAATGTCTCTAAGGTTATTCTGAATGTGTCTGTACAAACATGACACAGTAATTATCAGTTGTCAGTAAGAAAATGTGATTTACTGATTAAAATTTTTAAAGCGTTACTGAGTTTAAATCAACAGAGTAATAACAAGAAAACATGGCAAACATTCATTACCACTTATCTTGTAGGAAAGTCTATTCGCTTGCTCCTATTCACAGGATGCAACACAGACTCTCTCTTGGAATATTACAGGTTTTTTGTCTTGTGGTTAATTGTCATGTTATAATAAACATGTGAAAGAAGTATCATGTGAAGAATTATCTCTCAGATGGACATTTGAATGCGCATCAATTTGGCAAAGCTTGCAAAGGCAGAGATATAACTGGTCAACTTGTCAGTCACTAAATCATGCAGTAATTGCACAGCTTCTTTTTGTAGCACTCTATAGTAGCACTTCCTACAGCTTGCTGACAAGCATTAACTAATGTTTTAAGTTCCTCCTCAAAATGGCCTCTGTTCTTATCTTATATGTAGAAAAGGACATATGGTGATATATTCTGATTTCTTATTCTGTTCTTTGTTTGGGCAGGTTAAATCCAGTGTTGGTCAGTAACACATTAAAGTAATTTAATTACTTTTTTCAGTGATGAGCAGTGTAAGAAATTACAATTTGAAATTCAGTAAATTCAGTAATCACATTAAAGTTATCCCAGTAATACTCCATTACTTTTATATTTGAGGTCGGCTTGCTTGCTGTCTGACCATATTAATGGAGGGTTGATATCAGTATGGTCTCTGCGTCTTACTCACATAAGACAATTTTAGAGTCGTTCAGGAGTCACCTAAATCTAGTTTTGATCATAATTAGAGGGTGTTGTGCAGCTGAGGTTGGGACTTCTGAAGTGCTGTGTGCAGTCGCTGAGGCTATGCGAATGGAAGCTGTTGATGGTCAGTGAATCCTTCTAAACTGTATCCTGCCTGCTTGTTAAACCACAAACGTCTCATTTTCTATTTCTACATGTGTTAAATACAAAGGATGCAATGTCTGGGTTTGGAGGATTTTGAGTTGTCTAAAGGCAAGTTTGACGGAGCTGACAGCTGAGTAATGACAGTAAAATGACGACTAATGTAACATGTTATTTTTGCTGCTGAGTAATAAATAAATTAATGGAACTATTTATACAATTAATAATGTGTAATCAGTTTTCAAGTAACTTTCCAAACACTGGTTAAATCTGTCAATAAAACTCAGTTGCACTGCAACAACTGGACAGAGAGTATGTACTGTATGTGATTTTAGCGTGAATTCAAAAGTTACTATTAAATCCATCTGCTGATTGTGAATTCTCAAGAAAGTGAACTCCCTATCTATATAGGCAATGGACAGCCTTGAACATTTTGTAACTATGGTTACATGTATGTGGCTCAATACAAGTGCTGGGATTTGTTTAACTTGTGTCTATTTCAGCACTTCCTCATTAAAAAGTTAGAGAACTGTAGCACACAAACAGTAATTATCCCCCTGTAATAATACCATATAAAATACCTATTTGTCCTGTTTCTGTTTGTCATTATTTGTGATTCATGAGGTCCACTGTCTCAATTAATGATGTTCATAATTATTCATGAATGAACCAAACTACAGGTGTGAAAGCACCCTAGTACACGAATCAGTTTATACATGTTTACTAAACCAATAATGTTCCCAAAGCTGTTGAATCTATACATAATCTATTAATTTTAGATTAAGCTTTTGTGAAGATCCAATAAATGCAATATCTCTAGATGATGGCAAAGAAACCCTTTACACAGACTAGAAGGCCACGGGGGAGGCAAATAAAAGTGAAGCACATTGCTGACCAAATTACATTCTGTAACTAATTATTACTGTTATGATTCGTAATTAACTTCCACAATGCAGCACTCGCAGTAGATGGCATCTAATTTATTCGTCTCGAAGCTCTGAATATAAAGCTGTTATACAGCTACATTATAAGGGGGAATGAAAAAATATCAGACAATTTCTTGGATTTTCAGCTGAACTTCAAGCACCAGCCTACTCCTCTAACTGAAGAACCGTTTGGTTTTCTCATCTTCTTATTTGACTGGTGATATAACATGGGGTATAGACATATTGTACATGCAGAAGGTGTAGATCAGAGAAATTTCTTGAGGATAGTTTTTTTTCTTAGTTTTCAAACATGCTAGTTTTGACAACTGTGAGACCCCGTATGTTCAGTATTTCATCTAAACCCACAGGCTGAGTGTGCACCTTAGAGACGTTCACAGCTCTCAGAACCTTTGTGTCTCCTGAGCCCACTACACACAGACTGCAAACACCTCGCTGCTGAGGTGACCTTATCCCCTGGCTTCAAACAGGAGGGCGTCATGAAAGGCCAGAACAGCAGATACAAGGGCCTGTCGACTGACAAGCCTTGTAGTGCTTTGACAAGAATGATGAGGATAAAAATACGTTTGTGCAATCTCTCCAATCGGATTAAGTTTCACCTTTTCCCACAGCGGAGTGATGGCGGTATTGTGTATCACGGCTGAAGGCTTTCATAATGAATGTTTCAGCATCTCCATGATAAAAAACATATTGTCATCTCCGATTTTTGTCTAGGTCTCTCATCTTCAGTCGTTAAATCCCCCTATGTCTGCATGCTTATTGTCTCGGAAAGCTGCCTGGTACAAATCTAATATCAACCAAGAGACACCAGTGGAGGGAACACAACGGAGGGAGATCTTTGTAACACATGATGAAAGATCTCTGACAGGTGGCTTTGGTGCAAACTCCTACGATTCAACTGATGGGTGAGAAAAGAAGTGGTTGATAT
Source organism: Thunnus albacares (assembly GCF_914725855.1). Taxonomy (NCBI): domain Eukaryota; kingdom Metazoa; phylum Chordata; class Actinopteri; order Scombriformes; family Scombridae; genus Thunnus; species Thunnus albacares. Next base: position 21,352,869 of record NC_058121.1, on the reverse strand, counting down.
TTACCAGTGGAAAATGTTGGAGACAGAGTCATTCAGCAAAAATCTGATAGTCTGTAATTATCAGCATGCAAATATCACCCATCTGTGCTTTAATGTGGCCTTCTGGGTTTTTTTTTTCCACTAAAGGGTAACATTTCTAAAAAGACAGTAATTACTTTCTACTCAGCTGAGAATGTGGGTCCCATTAATGTTGCGTTGGCACAAATACTGCAAGTGTATTCTATATACTCTCAGTGCTGCAGCTGAGATTTATTTAAGTTCATCTGTTCAATGAAGATTCTTATATTAGGCTGCAAACTGATCATCAGATATATTGGCACACAGCTTCGAAACATATGGTTAGTCAATTTCAGCACATATGGCCTCTGTAATAGAGATACTTGAGAATTATTTGGTATAAGTGCACATTTAAGGAGCAGTAAAGGTGGTGTTTTATTGTGAGTCATTATAAACATTTGTTGTTGTATCGTTGTGCAAGGCTCTTTACATCTTTCTCTTGAACCGAACTGAGCAAAAGCCATGCTACCCTTTCTTCTGCTAGACCTGCCACGCTTTCTGGTCTTGCATGGCACATATCAGTTCACAATAAGGGTGACAGAATTACAACTCAAATTTCTCAGTCATTTTTGAAACAATAGATCTTTCAGACAGAGGGAGACAAATACAAGCTCATTTCTAGCCGTTGACTATTGATTTCATCGGCTGAATGACAACAGTTTCACTCATTTTATAAGCTATAGGTTGCTAGCTAGTTAAGCTAACGTTAGCTCCAGAAGTTGATTAAAAATGCAGTCTCCGGCTGTCTTTTTAATATTTTCAGCTTACTTGTTTTAAAATGTGAACCCTTTGAAAGGGGCCTTTAATATGCACTTAGTAGCTACATGATATAGCACTAGATGACTGAGGTCCCAGGCAAAACAGTCAGCATCCTCACCAATTGATGATGGATATAGAAAACATGGAAATGAAGAAATTCAATTTTTCTTGCATAGAAGTGTAGAGCTAGTTAGTCCTTGTATTAAAAGATTAGGAAGATCATACTTTTATTCCCTTCTGACATAACCCTACTTGGCTTATATACAATTTGTATTTTCAAATACAGTTTTTACATTTAATTTTACAAGAGAAATTTTTAGGATGAGGACTGACGTGTGATGTGACGGCGTGACACTGTCTTGGGTAACAATGGCTCGGTTTGCTGGAGTGTTGTGGAACTTCCCCAAATCCAATAAAGAGCAGGACAAGGATACTAATGTTAACCTACACTCTGATAGCATCCATCACCACCTTTGTGAGAAAATACTATGCAGGGGATGTGCTAGCTGTGAATGGAGCTTTTTTTTTTTTTTAACTAAAACCTCACAAACAAACATATCCTAGTTAGTTAATATGCTCCTTGGTCTAGCAACACACAGTTACTTTACTGTAGGCAGCTAGTTAATCAGATTTTATTGTGTTAGATTATTTAAACACACTTTTTAATCCACTCATTACACTGCTGCTCTTGTGTTTTTAGTTCTCTGACTACATCCCTATCAGTTAACTGCCAATTCAGGCACCACAATACACGAGAGGGGTTGACCCAGAGCAATTGAACCAGCAGTGACTGTTTATGTGAGTGTGTGTTCTGGTTATGTGTTTTGTGTGCTTCAGCATGTTTGTGCACATTTTCCTGCATGCTCGTAAGCTGGTTACATGCTGTTACCCCTTCAAAATACACCAGTATGTGTGCTGCATGTGTCAAATAGAAAAGACCTAATCTAAGAATATACAACACAATCGCCCACTCATTCCTGACTGTCTGTCAAGCAAGATCTAGCTTTGGTGCAATAAATCACTCACTGACACACATTGTAATTGGCCATGTGATGCAATGAAGTATGCTTCAGTATCTGATGGCCAGAGGGCCAGTTCTTAAGACAGCTCTCACTTTGCTTCCCAGCACATCATAATTACTCTGTTTCCCTACTGGCTTTCAATCCCGTCTCTGTAGCGATCCATCTTTTACATTCAGGCAGTGAGGAATCAAGCACACATACACATACATCGCTCCCTTTGCGTTCCTCTAAGCCCCCAATTAATCTCTGTAGTAGACCTTTCGCATTCATTTTTCACACGTGTTCGCATTTACACGTTTATTACATCAGTAAATGAATATCAACACCATGCCCTGCCCATGTAAATGAAACGTGAGGGTGGGGTTGGGGGGGGAACTGGCAACTATTGAAGGTAATTCATTATGAAAGGTTTTAGACTATCAGGCTGGATCTGAACTTTAATAGCAACTCATGAATCCTTGTGGCAACCTTGGGACGAATGAATGCAGCAAACGTCCTGGTCCCAGTGATCACAGTAGATCCACTCATTTCTACTTGACACATCTTGAATATTCAAAGGACAGAAACGTTGTAATCATAACCTTATGAATAAAATAGTGAACCATTACAACCTTATGAAGACTGTAATTTACATTTCATGGTGAGATAACTTAAATGATAGCCCAGGGACAAGCTTAGTGCTTGTAGTCATCATTTATAAGACTATATAGACTTTTAAGGGAAACTTTTTGGGTAATTTTGCTCATTACATCTCTTTTTAAAATTATTCCTTAAGGCTTTTCCCATTACATAGTTTCATTGTTACGGTTTTGGGATAGGCTCCGTTTAATGATAGGTCATTTACTGGTGATATCCTGAGGTTGTGGATGCCAGCAGAACTAGCAGTCATCTCAATGACAGTCATAGTGAGGCTAGTAAAATTACTGCCAGTTAAATAGTAAAAAAAAGAGAGTATTAACAAAAGGCAGCAGTAATTTGGCAACAAAACCCATGGGGAGTGTAATAAGGTAGTAAAAAAGGGCAGTGAACAATTTGTCATTCACAAAAACTCCTTTTAGGTGTCCTCAGAAGTATGTTTTAAACAGTAGAAATCAAACTTTTTTTTATACAACTTAGTTTAATTTAATGCAACATCTCCAAGTATAACCATTGTAAATAAATTACGATTAAGCCCAAAATAAATATAAAATTCACACTTTTCTCGGGCTCCTCACCCTCAGCCAAAGAATGAAGAATGTCTTTGATGTAATAAAGAAGAGAGATACAAACACAAAAGGAAAAAATCCAAATTGAAAAGTTATTTACTGTGGAACTCTGTGCCAGTAATACCACAAAGATTAAAAGAAAGAAGGGGCAGAAAGAAGAGGAAAAAAGAGAAGAGATTAAAAAGAAAAGAACTATTTGCTGCACGAAATGAACTCATATACTTAAATTTGCAGTTTTGGATTAGGGTTTCTGTTTAGAGAAGCATAACATTTAATTCACAGGATATTTGAGGAAGTCCCAGACTGAAAGAGATGGTATGAAAAGGCTTGAATGATGCAAAATGTGTGCAAAATGTGAGATGTTGCTCTACAATCTGTTAGGCAACATGCTATGCCTTTCCGCTTTGTTTTTTTCACAGCTGCTGCGACTTACGTCTCGAGATAGAGGTCATGAAAAAAATCACTGAAAGAGAAATTGAAACAGAAACTGAAGACGAGGAGGATGTGTGGGTTTTGGCAAACATCAACAAATTCATTCTCCTTGTGAGGCCTCTGAGATGTGACAGTTTGACAAGTGGAAACCTCTGGGGAGATGCTTCCCCTAACCCTGCAGGAAATGAAATATGGATTGTCAGGAGCTATCCATGAAGGACACCATTGGCCAGAGATGAATGGCACAGTCACTGTCTGTGGAAGCGTGTGCACAGAGAAATTAGTTGCATTACCGCAGGCAGTGTTGTATCCTTAACTAGAACTTGCTGTTCTGAGTGAATTGTCATTAAATTTGGTTCACACATTTATGTCCCACTCAGAATGAATTTCAATAACTTTGGTGATCCTCTGTCATCAAGAGCCATCATTATGGCCAAGATTTTCATTTGTTTAATACTCAGCACCTGCAAAACTAATGACATTCCTCTCAGCCTCAGCTGTACTTTGTGTTTAGAGACAATTAGCAATTGTTAGCATGCTAACATGCTAAGCTAAGGTGGTAAACATGGTAAACATTATACCTGCTAAACATTGGCATGTTTAGCAAGTATAATGTTGTCATTGTGAGCATGTTAGCATGCTAACATGATAAACTAAGATGTCAGTTTTAATAGTCTTAAATTAGCAAGATAAGAAATAAGACAAGACATTCTAGACCAGTTTTTGGTAGTTTTTGGCACATTTTGCTCGATTTCAAAAAGTAAAACTATTAAGGTACTAATATCAATTTGAAAATATCAAGCTGCAGTTACAAGTGAGTAACCATTGTTTTACTGTACATTACATATATGTTTTGCCTTTTCTAACAGGCTAGAGCTGGTCCCACCAGCCATGACATTTGTCACATCTGATCACTCCGAAGTGGGCCACCACTCCAGAGTCTTTCAGAGTCCTCTGCAAGAAGGTGAGAGAATGAACAGTACCCCACTCTGAGTCATAAGCCTGAGTAACTGTTATTGTGCGGTAAGTCAGCTCCCACTCATCACTGAGACAACTAGGACCATATGGTCCTAATCTCAAGTCCCAAAATGAATCATAAGTTCAGAACTGAAACATCATGTTCTTTAATTTCATAAATCAGGAGGTCAGAACAAGCATCATTCTGTGGAAATGATGTGTCATTCCAACACTTAGTTTACTGGAAAAACTTGCATCTGCAGATGTTAGCAGTTCAAACAAACAACAAAAGGTTTTTAAGTTTTAGGTTTTATCTCCATCACTAAAAAAATGCAATAATTTTTGCTTGGGTTTATTCACTCTAAGGTTCTTAAACATGTACTGCAATTATTAGGAATCATAAGGTTTTCATGCAAAAGCCACCATCTATTGTAACAGTCTACTCAAGGATGTCAAGGAACATTACATATTTTATGATATTTTATCTTGTATTTTTTGTTAGTGGTATGGATTCAAAGGAAGTAACCACACTGGTAATACACTGACATTTAGTAGGTAATAATGTAAAGACAATTCACACTTAACATACAGTATTTCTGCAAGAAACTTACTTTACTAAAGATTTGTGTCCCTCTTTTAGGTGCAAAACCATAAAATTGTATGTCCTTATTTATTAAAGAGCCACACTGAGATTTAGCACCTGTTAAATAATAGAAAAGCAGAACTACTGAAAATTGCATGTTTATGTATTTTAAGGCGTTCCTATTTAGAGACGCAAAATATGAGAGGAGGGAATGGAAGTACAAACACTCTCAGCACTTGATTTATCATACAATAACAGCTGAGGAAATTGTGTTGGAAATTTAAAGTCTGGGAAAAGCAGGTGAAAAATCTGCAGCACTGTTTTAGCAGAGAGTCTAGGGAGACTCTAGGGAGAAAACAGTGAAAGAGAGACAAAGCACACGTTAAAAGATGCATTATAAAGTTATTATATGGTGTTATGGTACTGAGCTCACAGCTCAGCACCATAACAAAAACAGCAGCAATCGAACAACCAGTTAGACTTAACCTTTCTGTTTCTCTCAGTTGCTCCCTGACTTCTAATAACTCACACCTGCTCCAGTCCAGTGCAATATGGTTGTAGCAACCAGCAATTAAGTAGGCTGTTCTCTTTTTAAAATGTATCTGTTTACAGAAATGATCTAGTAAAATGAATTTTACCGAAAGTCTTTCAATCACTGATCTTTTTGTTGAGCTGACATCAGGCTGTTTAATAATTCTCGTCTTACACAAAGATGCCTCCATGTATGATGAATGCACACCTGCAGATTCACAAGTATTTTCTCACAGTCCAAGTTCAACAGCAGAAAACACTTTCTTTTGCACTTGACTACTGTCCTTGCATGCACAACTCACATCAGAAAAACCTGATATCAAGCCTTATTTAGCGCCACTTTATGTAAATCCGATTAACTGCATCTGTGTTCATTTACATCTGTAGTCTTGGTATTTCTGGTATAAATACATATGGAACTGGTTCGCTTGAGGGATGTACTTTGCAAAAACATGGCCCACTATATGTTATCCTACTCTCTGTAATAAAAGTATTCAGTTGTGTATGTGTAGTTATAACATTTTATTTTAGAAATGTATGTTACAAGTTTGTCATTTTTTCTTTACGTTTGAGCAAAATGTCATGGTTCACTCTATTGCCCTCTGGCTGAGTATTACTGGCCTACTGTGGTGAATGTCTCCCTGCTCCTCTCTGCACCAGTGGACAACATCTGGCTTGGTGACCTCTGAGACAGGACTCACTGGACTTCTACCGGCACCCTGTGCCTTGCATGCTGCTTTATGTGTGTGTGTGTGTGTGTGTGTGTGTGTGTGGGTGTGTGAGAGAGAGAGAGAGATTGAGTGCCTGCTCTTACCCATATATCTGTGCCTCTTGTCATGCATGCATGCAGCCGCCTGGTATAACATCTGACATGAGACCTCACGTTCGCTCATCCTCTCCCTTCAGGCCTGAACGTCCCAGCCTCCAGATTCTGCAGATGAAACAGAATTTTAACTCAATGTAAATTGGCATTTCTCCCCCATCTTCCCCTTGCGTTCCCAACCTTACATCACTGCATTTCCCTTCAGTCTCAGATATTGAGTGTGTCATAAAAGGCACGGCACGGGACGGTGGATTGGAGGAAGAAATGTGCGTGAGGAATGTGGAACGCAGTGCAGCGGTTAGTGAGATAAGTGGCATTTGTGTTTCCTCCCGTGGCTAATTATGCTATTTATACCCCGGCAATGGAGGAGACGCTCTGAGCTGGTACAGCAAGATTAGTATTCTCACTAACATTGTTTATCCTCCTGAAAGTGATAACAGCACACACCTCTTGCTTTAGGGGTGATAGCTGTGTTTGTCACTGTGTGTATGTTTGAGTACATGGTTATGTGTATCTCTGTGTGGATGTGCATGCGTTTGTTTACTGACTTTTTTTATGTGCATTAAAATAATATCAGCTAGATGACAATGGCTGACTTTTTCTCCTCTTTGTATCCGATATGTTTAAAGAGCAGACTGAAAGTGCATATGTTATCATGTATTATTAGTCAGACCTGTCGGTGGTCTGGCAATGTGGATGCTATGTGAGGATTATGAATGGTTCATCCAAAGGTAGATGTCAGTTCCTAAGAACAGAACAGTCCCATGACATTCAGTTCTTCTCAGTGCATATTATTATAGTGAATATTTCAGAAAATTTCTTTGCAACAGTTGCAACAGACAACTGTTCCTGATCCAGTACAAGACAGTTTGATGAAACATCATGTTTGTGTCCTTCTGATGACTGTAAATTCAATATTAACTCTCCCTTTAGCTCTGTCTTTGTTTCCACCAACTACTGAGGGAAGTATCTTGCTCTTTAACTGCTAGATGCTTACTTTGTCTTCCTGTTGTTTGGTTCTGGGAGTATAACATTCATTAGGTTATTTTTGAGCTTTTTTGGTGAACACAGCTGTCTGGAAAAAAAAACACTGGGTGCAGTGGGACTGAACCAAATCAGTAAAGTTGCAGCCTTTAAACAAAAACAATGAGCTGAAAGATAAAGCTAAAACACTCTGCAGAGCTGAGGGGAGCTAGAGTTGAGTGATCATTCTCAGTTGGTTTGTCATTACAAGCAAACTCTAACACATTGCACATGGTAATTTGATCACTTGTTAATAAAAGTATTGACAATAGCAGCTTTAATACAGAAAATGCACAATAGATCATAATTCATCCCATTCCATCTCATAGTATATGATGATGATCTGTGGTAGAGTTGCTATAGAATAGATGCAAGAGAAGGAATGAGTGTGATAAAAATGACTTCAGGCAGTTCAGAATAAATATCACACCCCATCTACAGTATATCTTTCAGACATCTGTACTTAATGCATACTTTGTTAGACTCCTGCTGCAGCATCCCTGCATTCATCACAAGGTATATTGGAACATTCATATTTTGTTTGTTTCCTTTTTATACAGTATGCTAAAAAGTAGGTGAAGTGACTGGTCCAGATAAAGTGTACCTTGTTATAACTCTGCAGAATTTAATATGAATATTCTTATTGACTACTGAGAATATTCCCCTGGATGCAGGGGAAACAAGACAGTAATACACAATATTCCTAAAGCAAACCATTACACCTTATTTACAATTCAGACTATATGCAGGGTCAGTGAAAATGCAGCCAAGGCAGCTCTCTTGCTGATGGGCCGTCCGAAACACTTTCTTAACTTTCACAGTAATGTTCTGTACTAGCTAACTTTACGCAGTGTGTGCCAAGACCAAGGGACCTATCAACATATTAGTAGTCCTCTTCTGTATTCACCCATTTTAGCAAACACAAAGTCTCCCATGAGAAAAAACGTGTTGCTGCTTAGAATATACTTTGTAAAGCCCCTTTCACACATGCACTGCAACCCTCAAATTTTCCAGACATTATCTGGAGGAGCTGTGTGTGAACGCAAATGTCTGAAACAGTCGGACTTCACCCTGCCAGCTCCCTAGTACAAAGTCTGTGTAATATCCGATTGAGCCCATGTGTGAATACAGCAGATCATTTTCCAGAGAACTCGCAGTGACTGAATGGGCGTGTTGATGATTTTTTTTATCATGAGGCTGGTGCTAGAAAAATGCAGCAGTCCAGCTAAGCTGCATTGTTTTGACTGCTCCACTGTGAAGCTAGCGCTAATGGGAGAGATGAATTCCTGTGATTTCTCCTAAAATATACAGAGTTTTATTTCTGGTGAAAAGCTTAAAAATGCTAAATTACAACCGCAGCATATTTTTTGCATCATGTCCTGCCTCCTGCACCTGATGCCACTAAACGGAGTATTTCCATTAGTGAGAACGCGTCTGACACGGACAATTTCCTGTTGTGTGCTACATTTGTGAAAGGGCAACTCCAGAAAATGTCCAGACCTGATTCTTCGGACATTGTCCGGAGTTCATATGTGACAAACGGCTTAAGATGGAGCAATAAGTGAAAACAGGACTAAGAGTCTTCAGCTATACAGCTGCTAGCAGCTCTGTGAGGCCATACATAGCTTTGAGAAATACGTCACAATGACACCGCTAACATGCTGATGTTAAGCAGGTAGTATAATTGTGTTTTTGATACACCAATAGAATTTGACAAAATTGTTTTAATCACACAGTGCACTTTAGAAAAGTACAGTTTTCAGTTGTTGTATAAATGTTGCTCTTCTGACTGTATGCAGCTAGTCTACAGCTATGCTAGCAGCTCTCTGTGTCTATACAAGAATGCTAATTTCAGCATACTAACATGCTCACAGTGACAATGCTATCATGATAATGTTTAGGGCTATAAAGTTTTCCATGATCACTGTCTTAGTTTAGCGTGTTAGTATGCTAACATTTGCTTATTAATAGTAAACAGAACTGAGGCTGGGACTGTCATTAGTTTTGCAGTTGTTTGATTTTTTTTCTTCTGTCTTGTCTGATCCCAAATCCTTACATTTTATCTGTTGCTAATGTTTCTCCCATACTGAGAACCAGCTAGCAGTGGGCATGACTAACAGGCTAAGCTATTTCCTGATAGTCTGCATGATTCTCTGAGATTTCTGCAGATAGCAAAGCGGCTGTGCCAGATACAGACACTCTGAGAGTGATCTGATATGCTGATTATGACAGACTTGTAGTTACATCATCTTATGAAATGCCCATGTCTGGTAACAAATCATTTACAGTGCCGTGCAATAAGCTACCGTGTAGCTTTAATGACTGTACGTGAAGTATCTAAACTGTAGTTGTGTGGAAGCTTTTTCTGTCTTTGAACAGGAAACACATTATGCTTCATATTATATCGCAGCTAGAGAGACCTGAGAGATGCAGCCACAGGACAGGACAGTACAGTACGGGAGACTTTCCATCAAAATCAGTCCTACTGTAAGTCCTCCCAGCCTCTTCTTACCTCAGTTTCTCATTCTGTCATAGATGGTGTTGTAGAGGATAGATAATGGATTCCCTAACAGCTCACTGTGATAAAAGGCGACACTGCTGAGTCATGTGGTCTTATCAGCTCTTTGTGTTCAACGTGCAGGACAGATCATCCCACAGCAACAAGAGAACCCCATTGTCTCTTTTCCCCCCTCTGAAAATTAATTCTGATTCGCAATTCCACAGATACAGAATGGGTTACTGAGCACGATTTTGAAACAAAATACAATTTTTCTCCTAAATCCTGCTGCAAATGAATCATGCCAGCGTTTTCATTCCATCCCTCTGCTCCTCCCCTGCCTTTTTATTTGAATGTTACGGAAGAGTTAAGCTTATGAATGCCTTTTTAAAAGGAAAACATTACAAGGTCTGGCTCAAGCAAACTGAAATTATAGCAAATCGTTCGTAAAATTAAACTGTAACAATATAGCAAACACAATTTCATTTTGTGTCATGGCCATAAATCGTGTCTACCCTACAAGAGCTGGTTTGGTTTTATGTTGTTTGGGCTTGTTTCAGGTTCTAAGCACAATTTAATCAACCATTGCAGGTGCATAAAACAGACCACTGTGGTTGTGAGACAACAGAAAAAACACAAATTGGATTTTCCATTTGCTTCTACAATTAAACAGTTGAGCTGCTGATTAACACTTTTCAATTTCCTACTTCCTCAGCTGCAGCTGCTCTCTGTTCCTCATTCTGTTTCTCTCTCTGTCTGTCTATATGTCTGTCTTAATGTAACACATATTGATAATTTTACACAAAAAGCCTCCACTGAAAATCATGAAATCTAAATTCCAGCCACCTGTGTTATCACTTGTGGATGAGCCTCATTCTAATTACCATAAACTAAAGTGTTATTCCTCTCTGTGCTAAATCCAATCATTACAGTATCACCACTGTCCCTGCATGGCTGATTTGTGTGACATCGAACAATTTTGTTGCGTCTATTGCTTGTGATTGATGTGAGTAACCAAAATCCATTTTGTTGTTTCCACAGACAATATGAAAAAGCAGGTGTTGTATCGAGTGTTGGCTGATAGATAATGTTATTGGAAGTGCAATAATTCTTCATAGGCATGTGTGTAACTGATTAAATTAGTTTTCTGTCAATTGTTGCTTTATCATTTGGGTCTCACACTGCTCCAATGCAATTCATCTTATTATTATTTAATAAAAACCAAATCAATTTGGTTTATCTCTGTGTTATGGTGTTATTGTGTCTCCAAATCCAAAAGCTTTGTTTAGTAAAATGTTGTCACAAAGTCTCATAACTGCATTGTGAGTGAAGGCATTATTGACAAACATATACAACATCTGACTTGCATTTTAATAAATCAAGAATCTAGTATGACAGTTTTATGAAAGTGATAGTTATGTACCTCCAGAGACTCTGCATCCCTTAAAGGAAATGCTTTATTGCAGTAGATGATGTCCTTATGAAAATACTAATATTGCTTATTACGTAAGTATATACTTAATTAAAACCCCATGTAATATTTTATGCAATATTAAATGAAGAAAGACTAGTTTTTCTTTCTTAAAAAGCTCTTGCAACAAAGTTTTCTACTACAATGACCTTCTGAAGTTCAGTTGTTATGGAGTCTTACACTCCATTTTAAAGGGTCAGTTCATCCACATTAGAAAGAAGACATATTGTTCCATTCATCACTAGTGGTAGTCAGACCAGTTTTTTCTGGCCAAGTTTTGAGATATCTGTCTCTAAGATTCTTGTCGCCATCTCAGTGCAATGGAGGTGAATGGAATTTTGTTTTGGTGCTGCAAGCATCAAAAACAGACATTTGAAGAATTCAACAAGAACTTGCCTTTTCAGAGACAATATCCTGGTGTGAGGAGGATGGAGGAGGAAGAAAAAATTGTATTGATGTGGCAGCAGATATCTTAAAATAATAGTTTGACATTTGAGATATACACTCTCTCGACTCTCATGTCTGTATGCTAAATATAAAACTAGAACTGGCAGCGGATTGGCTCAGTTTAGTTTAAAGATCCCCTCCAGACATGTATTAAGACATAATGAAAAAACTCTTCTTGGAACAATAACTTGTTACAAATTCCAGATTCTATAAATATGCAAATATATTTAACTTCAGAAGTTTAACTGCTGGACACAAGCTGTCTCCTACTTTATTATAAAGTCCATTCTCAGTGTGTGTGCACTGGAAGCTTCGAGTTTCCACATCACACTTGTTTAAGTTGCATACTGGACCACAAGTGGCTTCATTGTTGTGATGTCACAAATCATGCTCACCGAAATCACCCCTTCAAATCAGATTTTCAATGGGCAGTTTTCAGAGAAACTCTCCCCTTCAGCAGATAAATGTGAAAACAGTCTTTTAGTGTCAAACTCTGCACATACATCATTCTGTACAGTGAAGCTCAAACATACAACTGAAGGAACAAGAAGTAAAACATGTTTTTGAATGGCAGGGGACTTAAAAGATTGAAGGCAGGGGGAAACAGCTCGCCCAGCTCTAAAAGGTAGAGAAAACAACAAATTGTGGCTTTACAGGGGGTTATGTGCTGGACTATTTCTTGGTGCCTGGTAATGTTGTCATTTTAACACTTTGGTTTTTGTGCATATTATACAAAACTCTTTCAACACATCCTCATAATTAAATGATCACATAGGTCGATTGTACCTACACTCCAGAACGACCTATAGGAGCATAACATGCTGCCTTCCAAAACTGTTGCAAATCACTGTTAAGAAAAAAAAGTGTTTTATGGTGTGACAATGCTGTTGTTAAGGTCTGGTTAGGTTTAGGCACAAAAAAACACTTGGTTAGTGTTAGGGAAAGATCATGGTTTGGATTAAAATGATCACTTGAAATGTAGTTTCTACTTCCTTAAAGTTACGCAACCTTCATCAGTCGGAAAAAATGTTCCGACTCGTGGTTGGAAACATGACACTCGCGGTTGGAAACGGGAAGCGAACAGCGATCTTCTGCAGCTAAGTCCACTTTTTGCCATCTAACTATCAGCTATCAACTGTAGCCATCCACCCAACCTGCCTCCTACTAATAAGACAAAATCATCTTATCAAGTCACTTTATATTGACGTCACCTGAACTGCGTCACTTCCCCGGGACATAATTACTATGGCTGCTGGATGATGTAAACGTAACCTGAATTTTAGACCTATACTGTCGTTTTTCTTCTGAGGATGGGCTGAACTTTTTAATATGTGAACTTGAGAGGTAGCAGTGGTTGGATTTTCACCTATGGACTAGCTGTTTCCAGTCTTTATGCTAATGGCGAACCACTTCCAGTCTCTTGTTTCATATTAAGCGGACAGACAAGAGAGTGGTATAAATCTTTTCATCTAGCTGTTGGCAAAAAATGTACTGACCTTGTGTCACGGTCACAGGTTGTCATTTGTTATTGAATGGTTGCCAAATGTTCGGATGGTGGGTCATCTAATAAGAGCTTGTCAAAGAGAGCAGTAGAGAAATAGAAAGGAGAAAAGAAAGAAGAGAGGAGAGTGGCGTGCTGCTCATAGAGAGGAAATCTCACGATCAGCTTCATCCCTGAAGTATTATGTTTGTTTTTTTACCTAAATGAACTGAAACCAACGTTGAGTTTATTGCACGGTTAGTGACACAAGAAGAGCACCAGAGCAGCCTGCGACCAACCACACGAAACGGTGCAGGGGGGACGAGTGAAGCAACAGCAGAGGGTTAGTCGAGATCACCGGGGTTCAGGTAAGACCTGCATCCTATCCTGTCAACCGAAGGCGCTCAATATATGTTGGGGCCTGTTAGTAGCTGGTATAGTATTTAAATCCCTTTAACCTAACACCACATCATTTTACCAGGACAACCTTTGCCGTGACACTTGGAATACTAAGAAAAAACTCAAAGCCATGGTTGCTATTTACCCCTCACCAGTTAATTGGCTTCAGCAGTTGGTTTGTCATTAGTTTCACCATTATTTTCCAGACTCTTTCCATCATGTTCAAAGGCGTTCGACAACCTTCCTGACAATCTGCACCACACACACACACACACAGCCACTACTTTATCACACACAGCCGACAATCCACACACTCAAACACACACTCAGTTTTCTGTCCAAGTGTGATAAGAATCTGTTGAAGGTCGTGAGAGGGATCTCATTCTCAGCAGAGATGAGCCCGCTGATAACGTCAGTCTGATTCCACTGCCGCCCCAGTCGTCCCAGTGGTGTCATAGCTGCAGCACTGATGCTATCGCGTCCAGTCAGCCACTGATGACCCTTAAAGTCCATTAAAGATTCCATTTAACTCAGTGTCATGCACAGGAAGAGTGTGAAGAGGATGACGCCGTGTGTATGTGTGCAGCTTGCGGTTTTGTGTGTGCGTGCGCTTGTGTATTTTTTTTTATTCAAGTCTTTAAAGGATTAATAAAATGTGAACTTGCTACACATTTAAACAACTGGGAGCTGCCAAATACAACTGAAGTTTTCTGAGCAGCTCAAGTGGAGTAATTCTGGGATCGTGTCTTGCTCAAGGCATATAAAGACTGCTTACAGAGGGAAGGGAGAGTAATTCTCCCTCAGTTCCCCCCCTCTCAGAGTTTCCCAGCCAGTCTGGGACTCAAGAATAATAATTTGGAGGTCAGAAAAATGGTTAGGATGACAGCCTGAAGGTGAAAAGACAGACATAAAAAAGGAAGAAACATAGTCTTGTCTGCAGTTATTGTAGCTATTACATTGTGGAACTTGTGGTGTTGAGAGAGAGGCTGTTTTTCTTTGTTGTTATTTGCAGATTCAAACTTGACAAGCTGATCTATTTTAATCATAAAGATCTTAGGACACACAGTGCGCCTCGCTACTTTGAATATCACATTATTCACCGCATACCGGTGCTTCTTCTTCTTGTTTTTTTTTTGCACACCAAAAAATGGGTTTTTTGTGCGAGAGTGACAAAAAGCCAAGTTTAAAAATAAAATAGTGGCTAGAAGGTGCTCATTAGAGCTGTTGCCAAAGAAAAGGTTTGTGTAAAAAAGAAGAATTTGAATGCTTTTATTAATGTGTCACACAGACATGAATATTTAAAACCATCTCTGGATACAAATACTTGTTTTGGCTGAAGACGACTCATCAGTGTGAAATATATTTTTGTGTTGCCATTAAGAAGGAATATTATGGGGGATATACCCTATCATCCTTAAAGTATGAAAGAGTTTTAGTTATGGATTACACAGGTTGATTATGAATTGGCACAGGATTAAACTTGAGGGAAATATTCATAATTATATTTACATTTTGCAGGACGGCAGCGTTGGATTGTGGTAATCCCTTTGGTTTTGGTCTTGTTCGGTGTGCTTTTCCTTTTTGTACACTCCTGCGGCATGATTCATGTTAAAGAAACAGCGTTTCTAATGTTGTGAGGTGAATCATTCAAGTAATTGGAAACTACATCCAAGACACCCTTTACACATACTGTGAAGCCTAAACTGAGATGTAAAATGACTGTATTATAACTTAAGGGTCTAGAGTTATGGGTTGTTGTATTGTTGTATTGTTTTCATTGCTTTTTAACTCTACAGTATGACACCCTTTGAGACTGTGATGGGCTACTACAAATAGAAAAAGTGTGTTTCAAAGGGGAGGAAAAAAATTCAGGAGTGAATACTTGAGACACAATGGGCCCCGTGCAAGAACAATTTGTACAATCCGATCCATTCTTTGAAAAAATGTACGAGTAATTTATGAAAATTTGTGGTATTCATTTATTTTCTCATGCTTAGAATTTTATCTCAGGTAAGAACAGGGATTTTATGAGTGGCCTGTCATACGTGTTCTGAGCAGATACTCTCTGCCTTTCTTCATAAGGGGAAATCACTTGTTTGAATTACAATGCCTTGGTCTGAATGAATTTAGAGTTTCAATATGACACTGAAATCAACTAAAATACTAAAACAAAAGTCATGCAAAATGAATATTCTGTTCACCATATTATCACCATCATGACCGCCAATTTACCAAGAGGGTTTTTTAGTTATTTATTGCAAGATAGCTAAAGACCTTCTCTTACCTTTCTACAGTAGCTTGAAGGAGTCATCTTTGACAGCTGAGCCTCACAACCAAAGCAACCGTAAAAAAAAATGGTAATTTCCTTGAAAAAAATACTCTTTGTGCTCTGTGTGTCATGGTCTGTGGGGTTTTTTTTCCCCCCCATTCATTGAAACTGTTTCATTTCAAAAAGAAACACATATATGGTTTCTTCCCCCGGGAAGTTTGCCAACTCGTATTCACATTGCATCTGGCCTTCAGTGAGAAAATACTCTCAAATAATGAATGCTGTTATTAAACCCCCTCCTTTCATGCACACACACTAGTCTATATGACCCTTCTATATTTCCAACCTCAAGTGGTGACAGTTGGGAGAAAAAGAACATTTTTGAAGGTTGAAGTTATACAGGCAACATACAATTATCTGTTGTCCATCGCTGGCTATAAATATTACTCATATATCCGTATATTTTGTTCTATGTGTTGTGTAAATCTGTAATCTTTGCTTTGTTTCTGATAGTTTCCCACAGTTAGAAGAAAACAATTCTTGAATGATGCTAATTGGTTTTTGAGCAATGGCCTAACAATGCCCACTGAGCATTATTAAGAGATAGTCACCTCCATGTGGCAACATCTTCATCTATGTCGAATACAGCGATGACTGACAAGCAGATCTTCCTCCTGCTGTTTTATCGACGTAATTTGCTGGTAAAACAAAATCATCTCAGACGTGCAGAGCAGTTCTATTCAGCTGTAAATACTCTGGTTTCATTTGCAAGCAACTTGTGGAATGCTGATCAAAACATTGTGTCATTGATCAGTTGTCTAATGTTTCCAATTATAGGTCGTCGTTTACAAAATACTGTGCACATTAATAATGTAGTTGATTTATTGTCTTTTACATGCCAACACAGTACAGGTCCCCTAATGGCCAAAATACACCAGGCACGGACTAAGCGTAACACGTCCGCCACAGCATGGCCTCAGCAGAGCGCATCCATTATAATCAACTGAAGCTGTAAACACCACACTGCTCATCTCTATTTTTACACAGCTGGTCTATTTTTTTCCCCTCTATGTTCAGCTATGCGGCCCTCTGACAAGTAAAAACTACATAGAACTGTGTAAAAATACAATTAAGCATGTTCACCATTCTTACATAGTGAACCTGCTTAAAAAGCTGCAGCCAAAATGATTGAAATACCGTCTGTTTGGATTTTTCATCATTTAACTATGCAACATACAACTAAAAGCTGTTCTCAGAAAATCAAAAAAGGCTTTGCTTTCATTCCTAAAAATATCACAACTTGATGTCAATCAGAATTATGTCACAAAACATTCATTATTTGATCCGATACAGAACAATTACAATCAGTAAAACAATCAGAGTGATCAAATCAATGAAAAATGGGGTTTCTGTATCTTGTTTGTTTGGCTCTGTCAGTATATTTTTTGACATTACTAAGGCTCAGAATGTGCAAAGAGATAGTGTGTCAACATCCCATACTATATGTAGGTCAGGTGTGATGAGGAGTAATGAAGACCCAGTAGGGTCAAAAAGTTGGATTTTTCCTGAGGCTCAGAACGTCCCCATCGACATGGTTTGTATATACCTGGAACCCTGACAGTCTCCACTATACATTCATATGTGGATATTTGTGCTGTATTGAAAACTTTAGGGCATAAAGACAAAAACACACACACACAAAAAATTCAGTTTTTAGTTTCTTTTCTATATAAAGTCTTCTAGAGCATGTTTGGTACTACAAATGCAAAATAATGACATGCCTGGGTGCCATACAGCGAGTATGCCATAAGCCTATAAATGAAGGAAATTAAAAAACGAGCAAGACACCCAAGGGTTCAAAAGATTAAACAAGTGACTCAGTCCTCGGTTTTATCTCATCTTGATTACGTTCCAGCAGTATGGTTGAGTGTTTCTGAAAATAACCTGAAGAAATCACAAGTAGTACAAATAACAGAGCAGCTTGCCTGGTTCTTTACTGTGGATTAAGATCAAATGTTGTTGCCATGCATTAAAATCTCCCCTGGCTTTTTTTAAAATCAGAAATATAATAATGAAAAAAAACCTCATATATTCTGTACAAAAATATCACTTTAGTATTGATACATATCAGGGAGGTTTATAATGACCAAGACTAGAACAAATACTAATCAGTGTACTGTTATGTGTCATATGAATGGAATTCACTCCCTTGACAAATAAATCAAGACAATAGGGCGTAAAGTTTTGATGATTGAATATGAATCATCAGAACAGAGACTTCAAATACAGCTGAACATTTTTTGCCTTTTAATCTTTGTCACGATATTGCTGATTATTACAGTCCTATTTATTTTCTCAGAGCTTGACTGTGTCTTCTTGTTGCATCTGATGTCGTATATAATTTAATATTGTATGTAGGATATCATACCATACCATATCATATCATCATGTATGTATGAATATTTTTGGATGAATTACTGAAGTCTATGAATAGGTGTTTAATTGTATTATATAATACTCTCTCCAGGCTTCTAAAACCCTGAAATTCCAAGAAAAATATACAGATGACAATCTCACTGTCCTCAATAGTCGTTATGGCCCTAGCCTAGCTGAAGCACACTACCGTCTCCCTCTCAACTAGTCACAGGTTAATGAGGCATAATCCATTCATAATAAACCAACCGGACCTCCTCTGCATCACACTTGTGCACCGTGCTACACTGGCTGTCGTCGATGCTGCACTTAAGCAGAAAATGAATTTAGACTATGGCTTCTTCTGAAGTTAGAAATAATTGACATTACAAAATGCACATTCAGGGACAAACAATCTATGGCCTCCAGCCAAGCAGGCTGCACATCTGACTCCAACTAGCATGCACAGACATGGAGGGAAGGAACAGGAGCTGCTGGGTGTGAATAGTAATCAGCTCCACAAATGTGCCTAGACAGCTCCGCCTTTTGCTAACCAGGGTTTACTATTAGTCCAGAATATAAAAGTGTCAAAAAGTATTGCAGAACAATGAGGAAGCATTGCAAGGTTAACACAAAAACTGTTGTGAGGGATCAAAAAAGTGTTTCAAAGAGGATTTCCACAGGGGCCCTGAAGGGTGTATATACAGTATATGTGACATTTCCATCATTTCCAACATGGAAAAACAACTTATTACACATGATTATTATTTATCATAGAAAAATAATCACAGGAATAAAGTTGAAATTCCTTATTAAATTAAATAAGAAACTTATGAGTCTGTTGAGGAAAATCTTTCAAATGAAGTCACTGCAAGAAATCACTGGATGATAAACTGCATATTTATATGAAAAAATAACATGAGCCGGTATGTTTATAGATACAAATAATGAAGTGACAACAGGGGAACAACTTATTACAAATTATTATTATTTATCGTAGAAAAATAATCATAAGAATAAAGTTGAAATTCCTTATTAAATCAGATAAGAAACTTATGAGTCTGTTGAAGAAAATCTTTCAAATGAAGTCACTGCAAGAAATCACTGGATGATAAACTGCATATTTATATGAAAAAATAACATGAGCCGGTATGTTTATAGATACAAATAATGAAGTGACAACAGGGGAATTTGTCATGTACTTATATTGACAGAAAAAAAATACACCCTCTAAAATCTTCCATGCGTGAAGCATACTCATATTCTTACTCACATTAATCATCCTGTCAGAGTTTAGATCAAGTACATTTATCATTAATAAATTAGTCTGTGATGGTGATGTGGTGGAGGAGGGGCCCAGGGTCTACGCATGTGTGGTTTTGAGATTTTGTGCTAATTGGATCATAGAGAACATGTCGGGTGGGATGTAAAATGGTAATATGTCTGATATTCTGTTTCAACCAGTCGCAGTAAATCCACAGCAGGACACAGGTGACATTTCGGAACAGCTGGCTGGCCTTTCTGAGCCCGGTGCTTCACCTGGCAGATGTCACACGGCAAACATTCGATGGCCGACCATCCAAGAGGTGGTTTAAGGCCAGTTTGTTCTAATTCTACACTGAGAAGTTTTATCTTACATACCCATGTCCAATGCCCATATCCAATTCATGCTATTAGCAGAACATCTTATTGTGCAACAGGAATGTAGCGTTCATGGTTCAGTGTTTGAGCTTATTTCGTGAAATTTAATGAGTCTGTTTTGTTTCTTGGCTCCAGGCAAGACCACCACTGCTGAGTCCAATTCAATTTTAAGATCAGATCCAGGCCTTTTTGAGTCTGGACCATGACCATGGAAAAATCCTGAGGCTCATCAGTTTATTTATTATTATTTATTTTTTTGTATATTGCTAGGTGGAGCAGGTCATTAGTTTGATAAATCATAAGTTTGATTAAACTGCACTATATTGAAAGGCATTTCTAACATTTTGTCCACCCCTATTTACACTGTGAGAGGAAAACTGGAAACACTTTTCAATATGATGTAATTCAGCACCAACAGAAATCACCATGAACTGGTAACTGATTGCATTTATTTTTGTTGTCAACCGCTGTCAGTGCCTGAGCAGAGCTTTGTAACAGAAATGATATTATGTTATGGATAAACGAATTGCAAATGTAAAAGGAATGCAAAACAAATATCAGTTTCACATCTGATGTGCATCTGTACGAGTGTTTGTTTACACTGCATATTTCCATTTCCCCCGAGGGTTTGACCTTTTGATCTGTGATTGAGATGCGTGAACATCACACAGTATGGAGTATTTATTCTCAAGGAATCAGCATTTGGACAGGATGCTCTCAGAGTGTGTGTGTGTGTGGATTCAGTAATGAGTGGATGACAGACACAAGGACGGAGGGCATCACCCAGTCTAGTGTTTTCAATATGGTAATTATTGATCATTCTATGATTCTCAAGATCAAGATTGTAAAAAATCAGCTAGTCTTGTCCTGGAAATGGTAGTTACTGTAGGTACTTTGAACTTGCAGAGGCTCTAAGTAGGAAATCTATAACAGTGAAGCATATAGTCTTGTTTTTTCATCGGTTACTTAACACTCACCTCGTAATACACCTACATATACAGACTCATTCGGTGTGTGTACTGATCAAAGGCTATAAAAATGAAAAAAAGGAGAGTTGGCTGAGAACAGCATGCATGACTGAGCTGTTGGAAAATCAAATTCAGGTGGCAACATGGATGTGCTTGAATGGGTGATGTGAATTTGAATTACAAATGGTGCCGTTCTGCAGCCATTGTGTTGTTACACTAATTGTCGAATCTGGTAGGGGATTGTAGAACACTATTAATAGCCCCCAATGTCAGAAAAGCTTTGAGATTCTAAATGTGTTTTTACTTTCCACCCCCACATGGATCCTACTTTTGTTCCAACTATGTATACACTCCTGCTGCTGCTACATGTGTTTAAAATCGATAAGTTTGGTCTTTCAAAAGTCCCAATGCCTTTGTTCCAGCAAATGCACTTTTCTGGTACCACAGCAATATCTTGAAAAATAAATAAACTGTATTAGAAATATATACTAAGGAAATAGATCTTCTTTTACAATGTACTTTTTATGGCAAATTCACAAAACTGCTTTAGGGATGTTGCTAGGAAACACAGAGAAATTATGAAGACTGTCAGGTTCATAAAGCTGCTTCACAACAGTGTTCTTTGCCAGCTGTCAGTCAAACTCAATACGGCTACCATCAGATGCTCCACTGCTACTTCCTTATTTAAAGTCCCCCTCCGTTCAAAAAATGTGATTTCCTTATTGTTACTTCACTCAGATGTGCACAGCTGCACAGTGAAGCTCAAATGATGTGCGTGCAGAGTTTGACACTAAAATGCTGTTTTCATCTGCTGAAGGGGGAAAGTTTCTCTGTGCTCATCGTAAATCTGAGTTTAAAGCGTGTACTTATGAGCAGGATTTGTGAAATCATAGCAGGTTTGGAGCCAATGGTGGTCCAGTACACTATTTACAGAAGTGTGATGTGGAAACTGTGAGGCCTCCAGTGCACACACACTGAGAATTGACTTTACAGTGAAGTAGGAGACATCTTGTGTCCAGCAGTTCAACTTTTGTAATTAAATATATTTGCATATTCATAGATTCTGGATTTTTTTTAATGAGGGAGAAGGAGGGGATGTCATTTTAAGGATTTAACAAGATAATTGAACCTTTTTTTTTTGCAGAAAA
Source organism: Thunnus albacares (assembly GCF_914725855.1). Classification (NCBI taxonomy): domain Eukaryota; kingdom Metazoa; phylum Chordata; class Actinopteri; order Scombriformes; family Scombridae; genus Thunnus; species Thunnus albacares. The sequence continues at coordinate 21,330,745 of NC_058121.1, read as the reverse complement.
ACCATACATATACACAAATTATTATTCTAAGTAGAGTGCTTTTATGCATTTTAAAACATGTCTTGAGGGGATCTTTAAGATTACAGCTCTGAACCCTTAGTATTAAATGAAGTAGTCAGTGTGCTGTAGTCTAGATCTGGCTACCAATTGCCTCACAGTTGGCTGTTCTCTAAGTCCACATAGCTTCAAATTTGATCTTCCTCTCCTGCAGGAAAAGAAAATTCTCAATTTAAGACTGTCTGTCAAAAACGTAAATTTGTGTTAAAACAGCCATATTACATGCAAGTTAAAGGGGCTGTCCATTGATTTAATATTACACTTCTATAACACTGGCAGTCTCATAAGAGACAGTGGAAATTTTTTTTTTAAATGGTCAAAATAAATGCTGCAGATGCAGAGTTATCCTGACTTGTAGATCCTAATATTGGGGGAAGCTCCATAAAAATGCTGGATCCCACATTTCACAATATGCAACCAATAGCATCTCTTCGTTAGATCCTCACTCCCTCCAAACACGGGCCTTTTGAATGCCACACTCGGTTTGTAATACATGCTTTCTGTCATATTCGTTTGTAATGTCCAAGACAAAATTACCCTAATGACATCATTATGGCATCATCAGGGTTATTTTCTGAGACTTGACAAAGCCCCTCCAGAGCTACAGAAAGCTTTATACAACTGTTATCTTGTGTAAAAGTGGTGAAGTGTCCCTTTTAAGGTATCATCATATTCAAAATGTAACGAACTATCTTTTGGATCAGTTTGTACCCACATAATATGGACACACACACAAAAGATGTTATCTCACAATGGTTCTTAAAATTGACCAACTTCATGAAATGAATTTATAATGAAGTGAGTGTATGAAGAAACAATAATCAGTGTAATAGAATAGAAAGTACCCATCACAGAGGTTATCATTTATCATGACAACCTTTATCATGACATCTTATGTTAGCCTATAGAAAAATGAGAGCTCAGAGGAAATAAAGAGGGGGGGGATCCAGAGCTGCGTGTGACAGCATTTTGACAGAGGAAGCTCACTCCATTCCAGGGGGAGGCATTATTTATGCATTAGCGATGTGAAACTAATTGCATTCACCACCTCACACAAGCCCATGGAGCTGACATGTAATTTGCAGTTAACATACAGACATTTACATACACCTGCCAAGTGTACCAAAAAAACCCCCACAAATAGTGCTCGTTCATGCATGAGCGCCCGAGTTGATATCTCAACACTGACCACAGTTCTCTCACTGTTATTTTCCATTTGTGTCGATTTTTATTGGTATGATATAGTTTGCATTGAATTCAGAGCACACTGGGTAGCCTCAGTCTGAGAAAAAGAAAAATGTTTACAAGCACTCCATTGTATAGAAATTGTAAAAGACAACCTTAATATGGTGAACAAAGGAAATAAAGCATCACTAACCCTGGAACCTAGACTGTACATGGTACATGGTTTCTGTTAGCACACACACATGCACACACACACACTCCTACTTCTTTTATCATTTTGCTGCTCTGTTGGCCAGTGCTACATCACTAAACAAAAGAAATATTAATGCAGTGGAACATTCCAAAGTGGAAGTCATTGCCCTTGTTTGCTCAAACAACATAAAACCAGGAAAATAATACAGTGGCAATTTTGGCAAAACCAGTATCACAAACCTGGCAGGCAGGCGTGTGCAATAGCCTTATATCTTCTCCAAACTAGTGGCCCAAAGCTTCATCTGGGCAATGGACTGTGACTGGCAAAGCTCATTGAAAAGAGGGAAAAAAAGACAATAGGATGAAATGTGCTGGCACCAGAAGGGAGCAAGTTTGGCGCTGTGTTTCCTCCGCTCTGTTGTGCTCTGAGCGCCAGCTCCCCACTCTCTGTCATCCCACTTGTATCTCTCTCTTTGTCTCTTCTTCCCTCCCGATGCTGCACCTCCATTCTGCCTCTTCCCCCTTTCCCTCCTGCAGCACAATCTAATCTGAACAGCTTCACTCCCCTTTGAACCACCTCACAATTAGGCAAAGAGTAGCGTTGCCCTTGATGCATTGTAGTTACAACCACTCTGCTCTGCAGGAGTTTGACTTTGATCCCTTAAAGGCTGAAGCAGAACGCCGGGCAGCTACAGTACAGTATGCTCTCGCTTCATCAGGCATCGCGACGCAGTTGCGCTCCATTTAGATGGGTCTGACAGCCCCCATCCCTGAGGCCTGGTGTCAAGCAGATACGGAGAGCAAATCACCGTATCACTCCCACACCAACTCTTTAAAAAAAGAGAATGGCAAAAAGTGTAAAGCAACAAAACAAATGGCGGCATCAATATTTTAAGCGCTGTCATTTTTGGGGTAGTTCACATGACACAGGCTGTAATCTAGCACTTTACCTGACACACTCTGGCAGAATGGGCAGGATAAACTCTGTGTGGATAGAGAGCAATGTAAGTGATGCATTAACAGCATCCTTTGAAGATTAGAGTGACTGGTGAGCGTAGTAAATTGCTCTCTCCATGTTCCTCGGTGGTAGAGACAGTTGTGGAACATTTGTCACTGACTTCTTTGACAGAGAAATGTTAGGCTTTCCCTAGTGGAAGAAAAAGCCTGGACAAACTTTCCTTTCCAAAAATAGTGTGCTGAAAAAAAAAAGCAAATTTAATTGGGATGCATTTTTGTATAGATAGTAAGAGAATATCACAAAATGGCTTTCATTACAGAGTGTACATTAGAAAAATATATTTCCAGACGTTTCTCTTCTGACGTTATGCAGTAAAGACAGACAGTACTGCCACTCTAGCAGCACTGTGAATCTGTACTACATCCGCACGGTAACATGCTCACAATGACAATACTAAGACGCTGATGTTCAGCAGATATGTTTTCCATATTTACCTTCTTAGTTTTGCTAATAAGTAGTGAATAGAAACAGCTGAGTCTGTTTTGAATGTCATTAGTTTTGCAGGTATTTTGCCATAAACAAAGTACTGGATAAAGTGAAGTTTTTACCAGATTATGGAGCTAGAGAAGAAATTGAGGGGTCACCAAAGCAATTACAATTTATCCTGTTGGGAACATGAACTAGTGAATCAAATTTCATGGCAGTCTATTCAACAGACATTTAGCTAAAACCACAAATGTGAATCTCATGGTGGCACTAGAGGAAAGCTCATCCCTACATCCGTAGAGCCATGCCACTAACATGGCTGAAAATCTAGCATTACGACAATACATCAACATTTAGTGGACATTTCAGTAAAACTGGGATGTTCACACAGCCTCCTGTTCCAGTCGAGCCTCATTAGCTTGAAAGCATGTCACGTCTTTTAAATGTCAGCACATGCTGTTATTCTGCAATAAAAAAAGTAAATAAGTTTCCAAGCAACTCTGACCTCATCCAACAAATTCAAATACAAAAGCCAACAAGTTCACTTTTACACTAATACTACATTTGTGCTGCTTGGACAGACGTTAATAAAGCTGTCAGACCCAAGCTTCAATTTAGTTTAGATGTCTGCCCTTTATTTTGCTGCCCTTTATTTTGAGGTTAAATAACACGTTTTTAAAATTTGTCCAGAGCTTAATTTATTACATCAATATTTACTCGACTATCTCAGAGAAGGAGAAAAAAAAAACATAAAAATGAATCATTCTCAAAAATGATTTTGGAAGTGCTAATTTGTTGTGCCTTCAGTTTGCATGAGCACTCAATAATCCTTGCTTCAGCCATAAATTAATTGAAAGAAGAGGCAAATCTGATTGAAGCCTCAGTTGAATCAATAAATCTCCCAGACTGAATCCAACATGGCCATCCTTCAAAGATCAAAAATGTTTGCACGATTAAAAGACCAGGAGCTGAGAAGCAGTTTGCTGAATTCATACATCTTCTTTGTTTATGCCTTCGACAAAAACCTCCTAATTACAAATAATTAGCCTTACAAGGCAATTTAGGCTATAGAGATGATGTAACAACAGCTATATTAACCATTCCTTTTGATTCTTAGGACAACCCAGCCTAAGATATTCGTTACTCCATGAATTATGACTAATGGACGAGCAACAATTTGACCTATGAAATATTTACAGAAAACAACCTTCATCCTGTGACACTTTTATCATCTATAAAACAAAAGTATGGCAAGGGAGTAAGAAAAATAAGGTCAAAAGAATGTTACATGCTTGTTTAAAGGTGCAGTGTGTAGACTTTAGTGGCATCTAGTGGAGACTTTGCAGACATGGAATATAATATTCATGTTTACATTAGTGCATAATAATCTTAAAATAAGAATTGTTGTGTTTACGTTACCTTAGAATGAGCCCTTTTTATTTACATAGGGAGCGGGTCCCCTTCCTCAGAGCCCACCATGTTGCATCGCCATTTTTCTACAATAGCCCAGAATGGACAAACCAAACACTTGCTCCAGAAAGGGACTGTCGCATTTTTCGCAAGTTTTGCAGCCACCGTAGGTTCTCCTATACACTTGGAAGGGGAGTGTAAGGGAAGGGGTAATCAGTTGGTTGCAATCTGCAACCTCACCACTAGATGCCACTAAATCTTACACACTGGACCTTTAAATATAAACATAAATCAAAGGTTGTATAGGATTAAAAGTTTTGTTTCTCATATCCTGTAAGCCAAATATGGGCATGAAGTGAGAACAGAATATAGAGCTGTTTATCCAGACTCAAAGCATGTTGTTAACCTCTGTGGAAAATGTGGCTTACAGGAGTAAGCTATAATAATACAGCAGCGCTACAGCAGCAATATGTCTGCCATAAAGGGATTTTACAAATCCAGAATTCTATCACTGGAGCAGGAATCTACTCTTTTCAATGTAGGAAAGTTAAAACATCCTCACCCAGTCGAGAAAAAACAAAAAAACTTCTAACTTCCTTTCCAAAAAACAGTAGAAACCCAGCTCTGAAGGCTCAGTGTAAGAGTATACAGTCTATGTCTGCTACATTATAGCTATGGAGCCCCAAAGTGCTCAATATTAAATAAATAAATAAATAAGACATTATGATATGAATAATAATATCATATGAATAAGCTGAACGAAATGAACCAATAAATTGAGAAATCATCTATTAAATTCTTAACAGAAATAATAAAAAGTTATTAGAAAATGCTTCTTCATCATTCTTATTTTCATTAACATAAGTTTTTATAGGGGTTAATTTTTCATTTTAGAAGACTTTCACAAAAGTCAGTTTTTATTTCATAATCACATTTTTCCAAATGGCACTTTTATTTCATAATGTCAGTGAAGATTCTCAGTCATCCCAGTCATTTATCCAGGTCATATATCCACAATGGCTGAGTCTAGAGCCATTTTAGATTCTTGAGGACATTTGCTCTCTCTTTTGTAGTAATATAAATAACTAAACATCCAACCTAGCAACAGTATGTCATGTTATTCACTCTATATGTTTTTGACAACTAAGTTTATTCAGTATCTCAGTTTTTTGTGGCATTTAGTGAAGGGTTGTGGTTAGTTCAAACATGTGTAATACCAGCAGGACGTGGACCTAAGAAAGGTTTTAGCTAAGAAGTTGAAAAAATGAAATCAGAAGATTGTGTTGATGAATGTTATGAAGACCGTAAAAGTGGTGCTCGCTGCAGCGCTGGTAAATTTTCACATTGTTTAACAGGGCTGCCAACTCTCATGGATTGACCGTTAGGTTCACGCAATTGACACTCTTCACACACACACGTTTTCTCATGCAGTGAAAAACAAATTCATAACTGATAATATTGCAGCGGCGTGAAAAGGGGACACTGACAGCACACAGACAGATAAGACAGAGAAGCACAGCGCAAGAGAAACATCGACCTGCAGAGCCGAAGAGCCCCCCACAGTTCTAGACACTGCAGTTCCAGATCCACAAGTTTTAGATCTACACATGCACAAGTTTAAACGACAGATGAAAATGGCAGTACAGCCATACAGCGAATGGTAAAATCTGTGTAACTCTAACTGTAACAGTTAGAGTTACAGTTATGGTGGAGCATTGAGTATTTATGCAAATACATGAATCAGCTGGCGCTCTTCTCTGAGAACGTAAGAGCTAAAACTGGGACTTATGTACATATTTCAGAGAATGATGAGACACCAGAACACACCTTACAGTACGATACCAGGACTGTCCCAGCTAAACCAAATATGAACTGCAGAATATTAAAATGTCTTTAATGTTTAAATGCTTTAATGGCACAATGCTTTAATGTCACCATGTTATGCTCTGTCGTTTTAGAGCCACATTACTATTCATTGATGCACTGAAGTGCCACTACCTATCCACAAAGCTGGAAAATTGTTTCATTGTCCTTCCTGCAATGAAACACAAATCAAACCAGCGAGGAAGGACAAGGTGGAGGACCATTTAGAAGGGTAGTCACAATAGGGTAGTCATCCTGGAAGGTAACACACATTTTCTTCCTACTTCAATGTGAATAAGACTGCTTTAAATGAATCAACAGTTTCTTTAAAATAAATAAGAAATAAGATCATAATACTTAAGCTTTACTTACCCACTTAAGTGTTGGGAAAATGTCTGTTATAGATTAACCAAACCCCCCTTATACCAACTAAACCCTGATATTTACCTGTAGAGAGAAATCCAAAAAAAAAAAAACCCTTGTACTTAGTCTGAAACCCTGTGGAGAAAAATGAATGGTTCGATTTTTCTCAGTACTTTAATGACTTCTTTTGCTATCTGATCTAAAGGAAACTGTTCTAATTCATATAATCTTCTGCTTAATGAAAACGTGCCTTACTCCCTCTTAATAACTACATCTGTATTGGATCAAATATATGGTACTCAGCTGTATACTTGCTGATAGTATTTATTTGATTTTGAATAAGAGAGAGATGGTAATTATCATTTATTTGATCAAAAATCAGTCTCGATTACTGGGCAAATAGGGGAAGTATGGTAGTATTACAGAGTACCTCTGTAATTCTAAGGTGTAATATGTAATAAATTTATACCATCTGGATCCTGCTCTGAAATCACTGGTGTTGAATCTGTCCAGAGGGGTTTTAACTCTGTGATACTTGCAGAAACTCTGCTTTTTAAAAGTAAAACAATTATGCATTTCTCCAGTGTTTTCAGATTTGAATGCAGGTCCTTTAAAATCTTAAAATTTCTTAAATTCAATTTTATAAATACCAGGTCTTAAAAGTCACAAAGTATATTTGAATGTATGAGGAACATTTTATCTAACATTATGTATCCATCTACTGTCAAAATTAGTCATGTCCTGCATCAGAGTTCACATGTTAGAGAACAGTTTGTCTACCACCGAACCTAATACTGCCTTTATACCGACCTGCTACACTTACCGGTTGTTAAAATACTTGTAGTAGATTGACTCAGCTCGCTTTATACTTAAATGTCATACTTATCTTTAGAGAGAAACAAAAGAATGAACAAGAAAGAAAAAAAAAATCTTTCCCTAGTTCTGGGGGAAAAGTCCTGGGGCCAGATGCATAAACAATGCATAAGAACAAAAACCATGCATACGCCATTTCCTGCACATAAACTGATGTATAAAAACACAGAATGTGTGGTGAGAATGTCCACAACTCACGCATTCTTGAGACCAGGCATATACATGTTTTTCTAAACTCATCTGAGGGTGATGTGATGAGGTGCAGATGAAATATAAGGTGAAGAACTGAATCTTTTAGTAAAACATTGTTTGTTTTGGTTGATAAACAGCTACACTGATTGTGTGATTTTTTATTTATTTGTTTATTTTTGCGTTTACTCAGAGATTTGTAAAAATTCCAATCAAGGACACATCTATTAAGGTGATTAATTACTTTTGTGTGATTACTTTTATCATTCTTTTAATTTTCACAGGAGTCAACATTGTATCGTGCTGTTAATATTCTTTTTATTTCATCCTTAGTTGTGTCACACCTTGTAAAATTGATTTAAATATGAGCTACAAACGAGTCATTGATTACATTTCTGAGATATCACTGCCGACAATGGTTTACAGTCCATGTGATGAATTAATGATATGGATGGTATAAAGAGCCGCACAGCCGTGCGTAATAGTTGCACGTAACGACAGCTGTTCTGGCTGTTGGAAAATCTTAACCTGGCAGATGGTTTGTTACACAAAGCCATCTGAAGTTGTCCTTGGAAACTGTTTGGAAAAGGGCAGGCACTTTCAAACAATACTTGGCAGGTGATTGGAAGAACCATCTGTCTATCACCGTCTGTCACAGGCTCACTTCACACTGTCGTCACACCTAAACCCTTCCCGTAGCTGACGATGATTGATCTGGACCACTGTTGGTTCGGCCACAAGCAAATAACTTGAAGACAAAAGGGATTCTCGCGTGATCTCATGACCTTGCAAATCCAGCTGCTTCGCAAAGTAAGGTGAACCTCTTAGGTGCAACACAATCGGTGAAACAGCACTTCTTCTTCATGAGTCCAAATTGAGGGAGACTGAACGACATCAACTAGTATTCTTATTAACGTCATCTAAAACAGTGTATCTGTGTGTGTGTTCTGTTTTAGATTAATAAATGTTTAAATTGATAAAAAAAAATCCGTCACTGAAGACAATATACACAAATTATATATATGCGGCGTCTAGAACTGCGGAAGCTCTCCAGCTCTGATATTGCAGCTTTACAGCAGCAGTGAGTTATTCCAACCATCAGGGGGAAATTTGTTTTAAATTACAAATAAGAAAATGTGTTAGCAGTTTGTGAGTCCTGCTAAGAAACGCTGTCGTGAAAAGTGACATAATGAAATAAAGGTGTCACTGGGAAAAATGTGATGAAATAAATCACATTTTTGGCTTCTAAAAAGGATTTTTTTTTAAAATAAAAATGACAAAGAATATGAACGATGAAATAAAATTTCATAATAATCTGTTGAGTTTTAATATTTATCAAATGTATTATTATTCAGTCATTTATATATTTCACACTATTTATTATGATTATTTGTGTCATAATGTGTCATAATTGAACACTTCAGGATCAGCAGGCACAGTGAACAATTCAATATGTCTCTGCTGCAAGACTGTTTAATTCCCTGTTCTGCCTTCTCTGTATGCACACTGAGAATAGAAGAATATACCAAAGCAAGGTCAAAGCAGTCATCAGGCACCTCTGCTTTGAAATCTTCAGGTGCTTTTGTTCTTTTGAGATACTCAACTTTCTTATAAGGGTTCCTCAACACCATGTTTCCCCAAAACTTGGAGAAAAAATGAAATTTCCTTTTCATTCTTTTCTCCCTCTTTTCCCCAGAGTTCACACTACAATGCTTGCTCTCATTTTATTAAAGCATTGTGAATGTGCTTGATGGGGCGGAGACATTGTGGGTAATTGATCATATCCATGTCCTGGGTACAGTCGCACGTTTGGCGAGTGAAAAGAGAGGAACCGCAGCGCCTCATTGTCAGGAAGACGACAGTGAAAAGGCAATAGAACTGCTGATAAGAGATTGTCTGTCCTCATTTCCCTTGCCAGTTCAATTGTAGGAAGCTCTCTGTGTCGGTCGGTAGCGCACGAGGGAGCTTAGTGGTGCCTAAAAGAGGTCTGGGTCCTTACAGTATCTGTTAAAGAGAGGGGAAGCGTAGAGTTTCACCCTTGTCAGCAGGTTTTCGCAGCAGACGGTGAGCGAGTCAGCGTGCCGTCGTGGCTTTAAGCCTGACGGGCTCATGTCTTGTCGTAATGTGGGATAAATAGTTAACATGCTCCATCTTCACCCCGAGCCAGCTTGAGCCAGGCCAGAGTTCAGCCAGCATTATGAATAAAACATGATGATTATTATTTGCCCAAGGAGATTACTAATGTGATATCCAAATTCCAGACGCACAAGTTTTCATAGCGGGAAACGACTGATAAATGGCACGGCAGTTAATTGGTTACACTTTTACTCCCCAGCATTGGCATTTGTTGAAATATGTTGGAATTTGTCTCAAGGGGTAATGTGCTTCAGAATTTAAATGATAAACATTCAAAGTATGTGGCTGCTGAAATATGATACGTTCTCTGTTCGTTGCTGGTTTGATGTATTCTGCGGAAGTGCTGCTGAATAAAAAGAAATGTCAGTGATCATAAAAATGCACCTGCGAGTTTTTCAAACACAGGAAGTATAAGAGGAATGCAAATCCATGTCTGTGCGTGCATGTGTGCCACCATGTGCACGTGCCTCTTTGATGTCGTATGCGCCCCAGCAGCGAAGGTAATGAAATAGAAAGATGTAGGTTTATTGATATATTGATCTCAAGGCCTTGCAGTGATGGAAATGCTCTGCATTCACTAAATTGTATGGACTAAAGAGTAATCTTCCAATTCAAACTGCTGGAGGGTGCTGTAAATAGATTTGGCAGAGAAAGAAACTGATGATGACTTCGATGCAAGTATTAAATTTCGGTATTATTTGAGTTGAGATATGCCGTGAGCACGGCCAGTGCCCACATGGATAGTTTCTAAAGTGGAAAGCACAGAAAGTACATAGTTTTCAGTTAATTCCTTTTCCGTATGTGAGCTCTATTGTTGCGCCGCCACTGCTGAACTACAGTATCAAGCAACTGTTGCCAGAAAAAACGTCTGGCTGCTTCCACAATCTTTGCCCGGGGTGGAGGACGTACACTAAATCCTTACTTTATGACTTTAAAATATTGCATTTGCATTATACTGAGGAGTGTGCTCATAGAAAATATTGTTACAGTGTACATGTGCAATCAATATAACCTCACAGCAAATAAAAATCTTAATTGTACTGTGCTGTACTGACTTTGCAAAATAAAAATTCCATCTGTGGCTCTGATAATAAATACAAAAAAACATTTTAATTGCAAAAGAGCTTATGATATATGAGTTAAATATTTCACTAGGTTCTGTTATTGTACACTGTTAACTCCAGCCATGATGGAATTATAGGATTTAGTAAGTAAAATCTCCATTGTTGATGGAGAACATTATTTTCAGAAATGATGATCAATGCAGTGCTCATTCATCCACCCATTCATCTGTCATACACAGTACCTCTGATGCCACGGATCCTCACTGAGAGTCATTTTATAAAACTAAACTTTTTGCAATTAAAATACACAGATAAAGCTAAAAGATGTTTCCCAACATGCTGTAGAATGCACAATCACCATGACGCTGTGGATCTTTAATGTGTTTTTCATGCATCAAATTTGAGACATGCGAGTCAACTTCACTTTACACAGCTGTCATACAGCATCTGCACTTTCAATCCAAACACATATCTAACAGCAGGCATAGACGGCGTAATAATTACTTAGAGAGGTGATGTTTATGAGTATGGACAACGCATCAGCACAGCCTTGCCATTCACCAGTTTGGATGCTCATTTGCACAGTTTTAATGCTGAAAAATGCTTGGTTGAGGTAGGAAAGTTGCCATATCAAAAAATAAAAAAATGTGATAAAGGTTGGTGGAAACAGAATTTTTTAATCTTCCTTTTCTGTAGATAAAGAATTTTTGTAATGCTGCCACTTATTTAACCAGAGAGGCCAAAAAATAATGTGACCATAACATCCTAAGTTTGATTCCAGACAGGGACCCTTGTTTCATGCCTTCCTTTGCTTCCTCACCAGATAGTTAAAAACACCAAAGTGTGTCAGTCTTAGGCAGGCAGCAGCACTGAAATCCTATTACATACCAGCATTACTGGTCCTTGATTATGTAAACTTGTCTTGTGTTCTTTAATATATTTGTGCAAAGTTGATGAAAATATGCACTCATTCACATTTTACTTTGACAAATTTGCATGAATTCTCTTAAAATTTTTAATTCAAACACAACTATGATGACCTTGCTTAACAGCAGATGCACAAGACTTAAAGGACCAGTTCGTAGAATTTACAGAACAGACTTGGCAGAAATGGAATATAATATTCATAAGTATGTTTTAATTAGTGGATAATCACCTGAAAATAAGAATCATTGTGTTTTCGTTACCTTAGAATGAGCCCTTTATATCTACATAGTGAGCGTGTTCTCTTCCATGGAGGCCGCCATGTTGCACCGTCATGTTTCTACAGGAGCCCAGAACGGACAAACCAAGCACTGGCTCTAGAGAGGGACTTTTGCCTTTTTTGTGTGTTTCGCTGCCACCGTAGGTTCTCCTACAAGCTTGAAAGGGGGAGGGTGGGGCAGGTGTATTCATTTGGTTGCAATCTGCAACCTCACCGCTAGATGCCACTAAATCTTACACACTGGTCCTTTAAGAGATAAGACAAGCAGGAGGAAATGTGGTGAACATATATGAGCTGTTATCAACCATCTGCACACCTCTCACCCACTGCGCTTCCTCACTCTCCTCCGCCTCCCTCTCCGCTCCTTCTGAGCACTCTTTGGCGAGTGATGCTTCGCCAACTCCGTCAGATTGCTCAGATCAGATCCAGGCACAGCCAGATGTGACCCCGACCCTGCGTGCACTGGTGTCATCACCAAAGACAGTGCCAAGGAAGCCTCGCCTGCATGTCATGAGGAGGAAAGAGCTGGACTTCGATCCTCTTTTCAAGCATTTTTGAAATTGTTTCAGACAATCTGAATGGGATTTTTGAAGTCTTTGTGATGCTGCATTTTAATCAGTTATTAAATGAAATTTAATTTTGCATTCAGGTCACAACAAGTCCCACAGATAATGGAAGGATCCCTCGGGATTATCTGTAACAAGATGCATCATCCATCTGAGTTGCATCAAAACCAGACTGGTGGCCTTTCAAGTTTTGAAATTTTGACCTTTAATAAGTGTCCCCACGAGGAACATCTGTCTAAATTTTGAATACTCCATCAGCCCTCCAGATTCTATCAGAATCAGACGAATGGTGTCTGGAATAACCTGAGATATCATTTCTGACAGGCGGCTGGACAGAAAAGCAGCACTGGTGCACATGGGACCAAGAAACCAAAAATCTTGCAGTAACTCGACTAGCTTTCCCCATGACAATAGTGATAATGTTGCTCATTTACAAGTTAATAGACTCATGGATTGCGTCCAAACATCTGTCGGCATGTTTAGTATGGAGTTCATCTGCATATTTTAATGAGAAGGTGAGCATGTTTTGATGTTTCACCGATGGTCGTTCACTTTACTGCAGTCATTTGCCTACATGCTTATAACTGAAAGGTAGAGTTTATTTTCCCTGATACTTGTTTTTTTTAGCACAGAGACAAGAGATATTTATGACAGATGTACTGTGTGTATGCCTTGACAGGCATAGCAACAGTAACTAATACAGAGGGGATCCATTGCTGTGGCCATAAGAAGAAATCCATACCCACACAGGTTAAACCTGTAAACCTAAATTTTTTCATTCTGTAATAAAGTGCATCAGGAAACTAAATTGGAAAAGAGTTTGAATGTGTTGTGACATTTTTGTTCTTGAACAAAGTGTTTTTGATTTTTTGATCCCTGCCCACTGCTCCACTGTGACAATGGGCCGGCAGATTAGAAGTGAGTATGTCGGTGATATTTTTGATGATCCGTCCCTCTGTCAGCGCATCTGTGCTTTAACTGCTTACAACTCATCAACTGAGACAATGCCCCTCAGTTCTGGGAGGGGGATAATCACTGCAACTTTATTAACAATTCAACAATGACCTAATACATGACTGCATTATTAAGTCATTGTTCTTACTTGGAAAATTTGGCCCTGAAAAAACTAATTAAACTTCTGAAGCAGGCCATTAGCCTGTCAGCCTTTGCCAAAAGCCTAAATCCGAAAATTCTCACTGTATGAACTACTTACACAGTAATCCTATGGATCCCTCTGTGTTCTCTGCGAGGGCTTTAGGAGGCTCTTGAGCACCATATGTTGTGTATCATCACCTTAACCAGAGGCATGTGTCTAATGGTGTGTGTGGATGCGTCTGCATGCATGCAAGTGCTCAGCTGTGTTTGCTTGAAGTGTGTACACGCTGCACGGGTCTTAGATGTTTTGCTGTGGATATGATACTTCAAGGCAGAGATAGAGATGGAGAACAGGTGGTCTTTTAATGACTCGCTCATGGCTTGCTTACTCTACTTACTTCGGTGTTGGAAGAAAGAGGTCTGACTGTGTTTCCCGTCCCTCTGTCTCGAAATTCTCTGAGTGCTGTTGTGGGTGTGAATGCTAACTGGCTAAGGCTAAACTCTCTGCATGCCTCTGGCTTTAATCTACATGCAGATCTGTTTGATGTGCTGTCTCGGGAGCAGTGGAAGGAATTACTCAGCCAACCTCAGAGCTCATTGCTCATGGCCAAGGTGACTGCATCTGGGTAAGGTGAAACGTTTTGTCAGCGTCCCGTGAACCTGGCCAGTGAGAGAGAGCTGCTTGTCACAGTCGATCAGCTCGCAATTCAATATGATTGACCCAGGCAGGAAATCTTTAAGTTGCTCATGCATGGATGGAGAGGGAGAGATGGTGGCACATCAAAGCGTCAGGGATGCAGATTGCTCATGCATGCTAACATGGCAGCCAAGGTCAGGAGGAGTTGCTAAGTGACTGCTCCCAAACCAGCCACGCATAATGAAAATGGACATTGATTTAATGCTACTGTTAAGTGATCATTCACTCACTAATGTTACAGTTGTGCAGCTTTCAAACTGTTTTCACTTACAAAAGCTGGCAAGCAGCTTTTATAATTCAGCAGTTTGTTTATGAAAAGACATGACTGGGGAGGAAATGTTCAAATCCAAACAAATTTAGAATTAAAAATGTGAATGACCTTGTGCGTATAAGGTGAGGAGACAGTCTCTTTAGAAAATAACAAGACCGACTTTTCAAACAGCTTATAAAGTTGCAAGCAGTGTGATGTTCTTATAGAGCTGTGTAAATTAAGCCTGTTTGACTTGGACTCTGCAGGGAGGGGTTCATGTCCCATTTTCCTAGCAACAGTCTTGTCTCTAGCCTTGGTGATGTTCTTTCCTTACATTTAAACCTGCACTAACTGATGCTTTTAGCCACTTTGAGGCAGCTGTAACACAACATTGATATATTATAACCTCTCAAGTTGATCTGGAGAATATGTTACCAAACAGTTGCCTTGGTACACATCCAGCAGTTACAGAACCACATTAGCATTCATTTAAATTTCTGGAGGAGATGACAAATGCAAGTTCAATATTCACGCTCCTTTTAGCTCCATTAGTTTCTTTTATCCGTTTTTTGTCTCCATCAACTCCTGAGAAAAATTAAAAGAGGAGAATTCCCTAGCAGGCACATGCTCCACTAGGTTCTCCAGCTAGTCGTTAACTCTATATTTTGCTTGGTGCCGGACAGATAGTGTACAGTTGGTTTATCAGAGCTTTTTCATTTAAAAAAGCTGCCTGTGGGAATGTTGATGAGAGTAGTGAGAGTGAATCAAAACAGTACAGTTGTAGGAAATAAAAGCAAAACAATGAGTTAAAGATGTTGAAATGTTCAGTAAAGTTGAGGGAACTGTAGAGATATTGATTATTCTTCTTCATACATGCAACCCCCTTTACAAACATGTAGTCCTTTGATCCATTGTTAATATAAAATTATTGTTTATTGCAACTTTAAAGTACTTTTAGCTGCATAAACGGCAGTACGCTTTAACTGTAGGGGTGGTAGATTTAGAAAATGCTGTATGTGTCTTTTTGATATACATCAACGAAAAATGTTTGCTGTTGTTAAAGGAAGATTATACTGTTAAATGTTTAAATAAAATAAATATAAAAAAAGACATAAGCAACACACAACAAATATAAACAGCTCTTATTGCTGTCCAATATAGCCTATTTTAATATTATCTATGCTGTTGTGGAGTGTGATTTTAGCAATAGATATGGTTATATTATTCAGTGAAGCAGCAAACCTTCCAAAATATGCAAAAATATAGATACCTTTATGAACAAAATAATGTATTATCCAATAACAGTGACACAGAATCTAGAAATTAATCATGTCATTGAATCAGGGGTTCTGTAATTTGTCATTAGTCATCATAACCATTATTCATGATGGCAGTTTTCACTGTTTCATATTCAGTATTTATGGTAGAAATATTATCCTTATGTCAGTCTTGTATATGACACATTTCCAATAGCCTTACAGTAAGGGTTGAAGTGGGAATGGTTTTGATCAACACTTAGAAATAACAACATTTATAATTATGTAAATTGATGATTGAGTGATTCAAACAGGCTCCACCTTCAATACAATGTTTATTTTTACTTTTATACCCTGCATTACTTAGACAAAATAAAAACCTAATCCCACAATGCCACGTGAGTAGTTACATACTGTACATTGTCTCGGTAAGAACACTGAGATGCAAAACATCAATCAATCAGCAAAAACATCAAGCTACTTTTGTACTGACTGTCAGACAACCATGCCAATCATGAAGTGTAGTGGCTCAAATGGAATTATGAAATCAGAAAACGAAGGCTGGAATTTAAAGCCACTGAAATATTGCCATTTTTAAAACCAATTTTCAATCTAATAAACCTTGTTCTTATAAGAATTAAGTTAAATTAATTATCATTGTCTCTTATAATATGATGCAATTTTTATTCCATATATAATATATCATTGATTTCAATGACTAATAACAGAATATAGCAACATGCTCTATTTGAAGCATGCTGTGGAAAATACCTGGTACTATCTGTTATGTCACGTAGTTTATAAATAATAGATTGATAAGCATTTTGGCTTTTTGTTTTAGTGCTTTGAATCACCAAAAATAGATTTTTCACCACTGGTCCCCCATCTAATCAAGTTAGGTATGTCTTCCTGATAAATAGAGTAGTGTGTGTGTGTGTGTGTGTGTGTGAGTGTGTGTGTATGTGTGTGCATTAGATGGGGCTGGTGGGTCGGTTAACAATTTGCATTTTGAATGTTTTCTTTCCCAATGGGTTTTATTATTAACCATAAATGAAGAGATTGTCGTTAAAGCTGGGGATTGAAAGCGGCCTATATTCGCCATGACCAGGCACAACTGATGTATGCATTACTTTTCAGATATCCATGATAATAAACATAGTGCACTGTACATACTAATAGGCTCTTCTACACGGTTGAGGTTTACATTGGAAGCTCACCATCAGAACTAATTCAGTGGGGAAAAGACAGGGGTTTGTGGCTGTAATTTAATTGTTTTTGAAGCTTAATATTTAGGGGGTTTACGATTAAATACAAATACAGAGGGGTTTTGTTCATCTGGAGCTGTGGTTTGAGAAGATGAGTGAATTCTGTTGAGCACAAAAGCCCTCTCTCCTTCTGCTTCAGGCCCAGAAAAGCCCATGCGCACTGGTTCAAGATGATCAGCTCTACATGCCTTTACTTCACAGAGTGGCAGCCAGCTTTTTGTTTGTCTGTCTCCACAATTCTCTCAACAGATGTGTTCATTTATTAACATGCCTGTCCTCTCCCTATGTGCCACCTTGCCTTAAACGCATCTCCAGAACCCGTCATCCTTGAACGTGGTGCTCCCTGAGTTGAGTACGAGTTACGCCACCAATCTTTGTTGGGGGACTGAAAAGGGTTTATTTCATATCATGCTCCATAAACCAGCACTAAACCTGGGAGAGCGAGCAATCAGGGGGTGAACACATTGGGGGCCGCGGGAATTCTCCAACATGGCTGAACGTCCAACTCCCTCGGATTCACGCCAAGCGTTAAATCAAAGATGGGGGAGCTGGCTATATGGAGGGCCTAAGATTAGTGCTGGAGAAATGATTCCATGCTAATTGGAAAAAGAAACCCTACGACACCTTATAAGCACAAAACCCATTATGCGGCATCATGGAGAAAGAGTGGGAGAAATTGAAAATGTGATGAATACAAATGACGACAGAGTTTAAAAGCGAGTGGGCTAAACTTCTGATG
The DNA here is from genome assembly GCF_914725855.1 of Thunnus albacares. Lineage (NCBI taxonomy): Eukaryota > Metazoa > Chordata > Actinopteri > Scombriformes > Scombridae > Thunnus > Thunnus albacares. The sequence goes on along the minus strand of NC_058121.1, from coordinate 21,312,897 downwards.
GACGGATCACCTTAATAGGGGATGAAAGTATTCAGAGTGAAAATCACAAAGTAAGAGCGGCCTGCTTTGAAAGCAGAGGCTCGGGGATATTATGTCGTCGGGTGGGATAGTTTGAGTTGAGCCATTAGGTGGGATGAAAGGTTGGCCCCGCTGAAATCGATGGCTGTACCCCACCTGCTCTGCCATTACAACACTTGACACAAAAGGACAGAAGATTTCAACATTTCATGATCGTGCCCTCAGAGGCTATTCTGGCTGAAAAGGGGTGGATAATGTACTGGAGGGAGAGTAGGAGCTGAGAGAACCTTGGGAGAAAATAGAAAACCATGCCGACAGTGTCGCAGCTAGTAATGGGCAGAGGTTCGGCTGAAAGGTTGGGGTTGCGCAGTTAATTCAAGCTGACAGGGTAGGGGATAAAAATGGGTTCCTCGTCTACAGCCAACTAGAGGGCCAACCCTGTCCAATCTCTTTGATGGAGAGCGGCACGCGCCCCTCCCCTCACTGGTAAAGGGGGAGACAGGAGCGAGAGGGAGGTGCTTTATTGAAGGTGAAAAGTTGCAATGTTTTCTGAGTGGACAGCCTGAAGGGCAGCTGGCAAGAGATTAGAGGATGTTATTAGAAAGCAATGGGCTGTACCTTCCTCTCATAATCCTCCCACATGGGGACGAGTGTGTAACTGTGAGTGTGCCTAACCTGATGTTATCGGTGACATTACATCGCCTGTACTATGAAAAACACCCCTTACACCTCAGCTCAGGTAGATGTTTTGCGTCTTTTTTTGACACTCAAACTCACCTTCATCTACTAAAATCCAGTGAGTCTAAACTCCATTGAGCCCTAGATTCACGCCCACCGAATATCCCAAAACCAGAGGACAGGGTCTGTCAAGGACACTTGGGTGCATAAATATGCTGGCAATTTTACATATCTGTCTCATGTTTGAATAAAATCCCAATTCACCTTTCTGTTAAAGTCAGGCTGCCAGTCTTATAAAGTTGTACCTTGTAATGGCACAAGTCTGAATTGAATGTTGTAACATTAAAGTCAAACTGAAATTTGAACTGTTTTCACTTTTTGTTCTAGAAGATATGAGCTATAATGACCACATATAAAAGCTACAGCTATTATGCACATTCTTCCATCAAAGGAGGATATCACTGTGTTTGGACATATTTTGGGAAACAGTGTCTAAGCCTGAAGACTCAAGATGGGCGTTGCTAGGAGATGCACTGTCAGCTGGTGTGCTACTGACTGAAGTCTGACTGGCTAATCTTACATCTTACAAACATTGAAACAAGACATGTTTCCCTTTATCAACAAGCCCATGCATACGCCAACCATGTTGGTTATCAACCGTTAGCATGTAAGTAAGCACGCTACCACATTATGAGTAGAAGCTGCTTCACCTAGCTTGCTAGAGTTAGTATTGATTCCCACTAAGGCAACCGCTAACAACAAAGTGGTATTACAAACTATTTTTAGTACCCGCCCACACAGATATTGCACCAATCAAAATATCAGTACCGACAATATCAATCAGAACCGAAAATCCACTCTACTTGGAGAAAACTAATACAGGCAGAAAATTAAATAAACAACTTCTTTTTGGTAGTTATAATCATGACCAAATAATGAAACAAGTCAAAATGTACACCCAAGGATAAAGATAAATGGTAAGTTCAGGGCTCCAGCATGCACAAGGTTAAACAATCTGTGTTTTATGAATAGTTATATAAGACTGTTATGTGTATGTTGTTTATGACAGAAAATCAAATCCAATCCAATGAGTACTTGAACTGTGACGAATTTGACCCGTAACAGAGGTTCAAATTATGCACAAAGAAAAACAGTTTAATAAACCACAAAATACGCTTTGAACGAGGCACTCTTAGGTTGTCAAGGAGATTATTCTCATGTCAGATCAGTCTACAGAGATGTGTTTTCACTCATTTCTTTCTTTTTTGAGGGGGGCCCTACAGTATGAATATCCAATAAAACCCTTTGCATACAAATAGAAATGAAATGAGTCACAATCTTACCAATCCTTTGTAACTCTGCTCAGGCGCTGTTGGACTGTATAAATTTGGTTTTCTATCTAAGAAATGGTGAAATCGACGAGGAACTAGATTAGTCATATTTCTATTCAATAATGAGAGGAGTTTTTCCTTGCCGCTGTCATCAAGTGCTTGCTCATGGCTGAATGTTGGGTCTCTGTAAATTAAAGAATACAGTCTAGACCTGCTCTATGTGAAAAATGCCTTGAGATAACTTCCGTTGTGATTTGGTGCTTTACTAGGGAATCCACTATAGTGATCCCCTAATAAATTCTAATGACTGTTTTGAGTGTGACCATCCCTCACGCTCACATTGGTCATTAATTAAGGCTTCAACTGCAAAATACTTTTAATATCCACCAGTCAATATCCTCATCAACATTGTTACTTTCAAAGTTGTTGCTAATTTTCAGCAGCACCACCACTACCCCTCATGCACCTGTTGTCAAATTTTGCACATACATTGCAGCTCTCTCCATAAAAGTCCCGTCATGTTTAAATAAAGCCTTTACAGAGCATTTAAGTAACTGGAACAGACAGATGAAACTATCAATGTTAAACATTATTAACTTGTCCAAAACAATAGGGCAACAACGTACTACGAGGGTACTGAAACCCCAAGGTTTTCTATAGTACAAACAACCAGAAATGGTTTCAATCAATCACAATATGAAGCTTTAAAGTCAAAACATCAAACAAATGTTGTTGATGATGTACCAGAGGATGATGTTCCACACTTACCCTAGTGGAGAACAGCCCACAATGCCAACACACACACTCACACATATACCTACACACAGGCTAACCCCTCCACACACACACACACACACACGTTACTCAACTGACTGACCCTTGACCTCCTAACTGTGACTCAAACCTGATTCTAGGATCCACTGAGTAGATAGTAAAGTAATTGACTATGGTAATAACTTTACATCCCAGCACATCTCCACATGTCTTGGTATGCAGTAAACTGGGTGGCTTAAGCTTGGCATCTCAAACAGGTTTTTGCAGCAGACTTGGCATAATAATGAGTTTTTTGCTTTCCATTTGCAATTTTCTTTGCCTCCCATCGACTGCCCATGACAGTAGAGGTAATACTTGTTACCTTCACTGGGACACTTTGAACATTTCTCTCAGAACAAGGTTACTCAGGAAGATTTCATCTTATGCTGTGTTTCCTGTATTCACCCATGTACCTCTCGTGTCCTTTTTGAATAGCCGATGTTCAATTAAGATTGCATTACTTTGTACTTATTATGCACTCAATAGTACTGTATATGCAGCACAGAAAATATCATGACAGTTTTCCTCACTTTAATCAACCTTTAAATTGATTACTTCTGCTGCAGTTTTACTTTCTGCTTTCTTTTTTCTTTCTTTCACAAAAGCAAAAGTCTTGTTTACCTTATTAACCTGAGAGAGCACCAGCGGTACAGCCTCTGAGAACTAATGAACACTCCTGAATGTCCTCTGCTTTGTCCAAGATACAGTATATAGATAGAGAAATAGAAATGCTGATAATACTGCCTTTGAAGGTGAGCACAGGCTGTGCTAACTTCAAATATCTTGTCAAACAAGACTCAATGTTAGCATTATAATATGTCCTTTTTAGTATGCTTTAGGTATCCTTGAATATCTCATATCTGATGGATAATGATGATATAGCAGTGCATTAGCCTGCTGCCTTGTGAGTAAAGGTTGTCTAGGCCTAATTAAACCAGTTTTAATACATTTATGTGTAGCTGCATTTCATTTTATTACTCATTTAGCTCTCCATTGTAAGCCTATTTAACGAGTGACATTAGGGTAATCTGTTCAACATTTTAAAGTCGTGTTTACTGAATGACAATGCAGATAATCAGACTTTCATAAAGCAAACATTGTTCTTTGTTCATCACTATTCTCTTGGTGAACCACAGAAGAGCTGTAAAATCATGTTAGTTATGTTTACTGTTCTTTGAAATGATTGTGGTTGCACATCTTTAACTGGAAGACCATTTATGTGACATAAACCTTTCACATATTTATGCATGCTGTGGTCCTATCGTATTACATGTTGGGGGCAGGCTGGAGAAACAGTCATTAACAGTGTGTGATGTACTGTTGTGTGTAATTCTGTATCTTTTTTTTTTGTCACCAACTTTTTTTATTGCTTTTTTTTCCCCATGTTGTTTGGTAAGGGTACAGGGCATACAACACAAAAGGAATTGTCATGCAAAGAATATACACTCCATTTCAATGAAAATCTAAGTCAAGATGTATCAACATCTCTGTCTGTAAAATAACAGTTTCCACTGAAATATGCTAAGTTTGTAGGGAGGTTTCCATCACATAACCAGGATTTGCTTTGCTTTGCTGTTAATCCTGCAAACAGAAGTCTCTTCTTATGTACAGGTACGGTTATGGTTGAGTCATCATTCGGTAACATGATTTGTGGAAGGCAGGGTACCGAACTATCAAGTATGGCAGAGGATGGATTTGAACCTTTGTCCAAAACAAATATACTTTTGGGCACTCATCTCTTTCTCGGTATCAAGTAAAATCTTTGAATTAACTGATAGCGCAGTAATTGGTTATTATAATTGCTAGAAGAAAGAGTCATGTTATTTCATACTCTGCCAATTTACATTGAAATCGTAATCTTTTAGATCAATCTTCCATACAGCAACACAACCTACAGATCTGCTCAACTTGTTTTGTAATTTTTTATACAGGTAAGAGACAAAACCAAGTGTTGACTTTACAACAGTCATTACATGCAACAAAGGGTGAAGCGCCATGGGTCGATGCTAGGGGATACTATAGGTATGCATTGCTGTACATAGCTGTATGAAGGAAGAGCTGCTTAAGCTTCTAAGTACAGTTTTCTGAGTCCATCTTCATTAAAAATTATTGATATATAACCAATTTGCCATCAATAATTAAACTATTGTTTCTGAAGATGGGTGTGTCTAAATGCCATTTTATGTCCCATTGACTTATTCTATCAACTTGTTTACATGCATTAACTGAATGTGCAATGATTGGTCCAAATTTATTCTTCTCTTTTTTAAAAAAAAGATCAGAAAAAAAGAATTTTCTTAAGAGTATATGCTAGCACTATTTGTTTTTCCAACTTCAGCCATGGTACAGCTGCCTCCTTATCAAACCATTTCAGCAAAGGCTTAAGCATGAATAAAAGATAATACATTTCAAAGTTAGGAAAAGATAAAACTCCTGCCTGTCTGCTATTTCGGAGAATTACTAATTCTCGGTTGTTTGTCTTGTCACACAAAATAAACTTGAAAATTTGTGTTTGCAGTCTCTTCCAAAAAACTATTGGTCGCTGGCTCATGTTTGAAAAAAATATATATTTTAAATAATACAGCATATGGGTCCTGATAACTAAGAGTCTGGAAGCCTTTTTTGCAGTTCTTCTGTTATCGTGTTTCTTCTTTCTTTTCTATTCTTTGTCAATTGATGAATATACATCTATACCCAAGTATTGTAAATGCTCTACTATTGGCGTTCCATCATCAAAGTCAACATCACCCGCTGGCGAGTTCAGAAGGAGTTGGGAGGATTTGTTCAAACTGATCTTGTAACCTGAAATATTGCCAAACTTATGAATGATTTTTTAGTGCTGCTGGTAATGATTGTGGCACATTGTCAGAAATAATAAAAAATTATCGGCATATAAATCCAGTTCATGATATGTCTTGTTTACAATAATATGTTCCACCTCTTTAGTGTTTCTGATCTTATGCGCTAATGGTTCAAGAGACAAGGGAAAGAGTAATGATGACACAGGACATCACTGTCTAGCTCCTCACTCGACAGAATATGAATTGAACAGTCATTAGATGTAAGTACTCCAGCTGTTGGGTTGTAATACAGAATTTTGATCATATCTATGAACTTTTCTCCAAAACTTATATTTTTAATTGTGTACCATAAATACTTCCATTCAAATCTGTCAAATGCCTTCTCAGCATCGACAGCAAGCACTGCACATGGGGACAGTATTTTAGATGCTGCATCTATAATATGTAAAAGGCATCTCTAGTTATCTGCTGCAAATCTTTGTTTAATAATAATTTTGTAATTTCTGTAATTTTGTATAATGTCTTCTGCCTAATTTGTTTAATGGTGTTCCCTCTACTGATGAGCCCCTTTCTAGGGACTACTGATGAAAATTAGCTTTAAGTTCACTCTGTTTTGAAACACCTTTGATTTGTATGTCCTCTTACAGTTTAAATGCTACTGTAGTGAGATGATTGATATGTCAAATAGTGTGTAATTATTTGAAGAAGGACACTTTGGCTTTTCTTAATGAGAACTGAGTCATTAATATTTAAAGGCAAGCGCTCCGCCATTGACATCAACTGTATTTAGATAATATCTCAGCTTTTTTATACAGTGCAAATTCCAATTTTGTTTCAAAATACTCATTATTGCACACGGATCAATGGTACATAAGTTCATTTTGATGACATGTATGTATGAGTAACATATTGCATGGAAGTCTATGGAGGCCCATTTAATTCCCATTGTAATTATAACACAGCACCTGTATACAGCACAGACTCCATTAAAATATCAAACTGCTCAGTCTTGCACACTGATTAACTGTACATTAGCTCATTATGATGACGCTATACAGTATATTACATGAAAATCTATGGAGGCCCATTCAGTCCAATTGCATATATACCACAGTACCTGCATACAATATAAACTCCATTCAAATGTCGAAATTGTGAAGTCTGCACACTGATCTTCTGTACATGAGGTCATTATGATGACCTGACCTACAGTTTTTAGTTATATACTATATTATATTAAAACTTAATGCAGATATTTTTAAAAGCTCACATTTGCTCCCATTGTAATTATAACTCAGCCTACACATTAAGGTCAATGAGTGTCCATATTAATTATGAAGTCCAAAAATTAGGCCAATCAGCATCGATATGCACAGCATTCACACGCATTTTCTTCAGAAAATAGTTCTCTATTTTATCGTCACAAACCCTTAAGATACCAATGAACTAGTAAACCTCGGCAAAATTTGGATAACTTAAAAATATATAACATCAATTTTCTATAAATTTCCATGCAACTTACATTTTCCACATATAAAAAGCTTTACTTGAGGAATTTCCGGCTCAAACTCACATCTTTATTTTCAGTTCAACAATTGGTACCGTGTGTGTGTCTGCATCAATATATTTCTAACTCATCTGTCTAGCATGTGTGGATGCTGACAGCCACAGCAGCTTCCCTCACTCACTGTGATCCACATGCTGCCCATAAACATCTGACTGGTTTTTCATCTCTTCTTCCCTCACATGACACAACACTTGGCAACATTTAAAAATTCAATAAAAACACCACAGCTGATGATCATTCTTCATCTATAATAAAGCACAAATTTGTCGACATGGTGATAATTATAAGGAATTTAACTGAGGGACTGCATGGAGGAATGACTTGCCATAATTGCAGCGACCATAAATGCATGCTTTATTGCCTTTATAAAGTATTCATGCTGCATGGTTGATGTGCTCAGAATGTTTCACGACAGCAGCACTAATATACAGCGTGACTGATCAGAGTCATAAAACCCAAAAAAGGGCAAATGGAGGATAATTCTCAGCAGTGAAAGTAGTCAGGATACCGCTAACATAGTTGAGTTGTTGCACTGAATGTGTTTCTAGTGCTTTTTGAAAATAATTCCATTTGTTTAAATGCTTTGAGGAAAACATAATATCCAATTTTGCAGAAATCCCTCAGCTCTCACTCTGCATATATCGAGTCTAGGCTGTCAAGGAGGTGAGCTCAAAGATAAGAGAGAGGAAAAGTCAGAGAAGAAAAGGCTCTTTGGCTCTGAGGAGGAGTTACAAACATAATTTCTTTGCAGGTTATTCTAGGACCTCAGTATAATGACTGTGAAGTCAAACTGACCCACCTTTTTCTCCTGCGACTCACAGCTGGATTAGGAGTGCGTCTCATTTGTATAATCAGTTTACGGAAAAAGTTCACTGTCACATCGGTGCACAAAATATCATAAATTAACATTTAAATGAAGCTACAATTCTTTCAACATAAAAAGAAGAAAAAAATATTCACCATCAAAAAGTGTTTCACTCATTGTGCCATCTATGAGCACCTTGTGTTGGAAAGTCAACTGTCTTCAGTTGCTCAGAGAGGCAGTTATGTGTTATTTCTTGTGTAGGCAGGGCTGCACTGACTCATTTGGAAACTTCCAGAGAGAAGCATCATCTGATTATTAGTGACAGTAACTTTGAGAGGAGAGATATATGGAGAGGCTAATTGGACACAGGGACATGTTCTATTATCTCACACCTTTTAGTATTATTCACATCACTGAAGCCACGTGTGGTGCATTTTGATAATTCAAGCCAATTCTCCTTGGTAATGGATATACAGTAATTAAGTGAGGAAGTCATTTATGATGTGATTTTTTTAGATGCAATTTCAGCAACACTGAGCAAAGGTTCTGTTCTTGATATTTTTTGAGTGTTTACTGCCAGTGTTCTTCTAGTCATTATTCACAAAGCACATGTGTGGTAAATTCAGTATAGTTAGGTTTTCTGTATGAATACATCCTCACGGTTAAACCTAATTTTATGATTCATTTCTGTGAGCAGCGGGTTCTCTATGTGAACACACAGACTGGCAAAGTTCAAACCATTTTACATATTTCACATCATAGATTTAGTTATTTGTGTCTTATCTGTGGTCTTCTCACTGAAAAGTCATGTCAAGTATTTCCGTGCACCAGTCAAAACTGAGCAATATTACAATCTGAGTCAGAATCTGTTCTCAGATGCAGGGTGGTTTGCTTATGTTTTTTCCGTTGACTGTTGCTTATTTCATCACAAATACTCAGAGATCCCCTCCAGTTATGTTGTAAGACGTATAGAAATCCTTTGCTTGGAATAATAAATTGAGTCTGATATGGTTTTTCCCACAAAGACGTTTAATTACCTTGTTAAAATCCTTCTATTCTATCTATCCCTTCTCCCTGATTGAAAAATCCAGAATATTTGCATATGAATATGCAAATATTATTCCTTTCAAAAGTTTTACTGCTGGATGCAAGATGTCTCCTGCCTCACTGTAAAGTCAATTCTGAGTGTATGTGCACTGGAGGCTTCAAGTTTACACATCACACTTTTGAAAGTTACATACCGGACCACGATTAACGCCAACCAGATGACAGTAGGTGTTCGCCTTTGACTCAGATTTTCAGTGAGATCAGAAAAACTCTCCTTCTTCAGCAGATGAATGTGAAAACAGCCTTCTACTGCCTAACTTTGCACATACTGTACATTATTCTTCACAGTGAGGCTTGAAAATACAACTGAGGTAACAAACTAGAAAAACTTTTTTTTTTCCACTGAAGGGGGGCTTTAAAGGGGAAATATTATGCTTTTTTCTGGTTTTCTGTAAGGTATATACTGTTATGATGTCAGATATCTATGCTAAACAAGGTCAAAGTTCCACAACTTGCGGTTAACATATGTAGAAATGTTCCCTAAGAGTCAAAAGCCAGGGATTCAACCTGCTCTGAACGCTCCATTTGCAACATTTTTTTCTACCTTTCCAACGAACTGACGTTGGCTTGTCATGCATGCCCATAAACAGCTCTCCGTTCCATGACTTTGGTTGCTAAAGTTTTCCTACAGGCTGTTCACTTTGTCCACTCTCATACTTCGGATCGGATTTTGGCTCCTACATGTACGGATGTATTTGAGAACTTGACATTTCAAGCAAAGAATGAGAGAAAGTAGTGAAATCCTACTACTACAGTTTGTTTTATGGTTTGTTGATGTAGCCTACTGAGTGGCTGGAAGTCGGCCGTGATGCAGTTTGAAGTGAAGTTAACCAATCAGAACAGAGTGGGCTCATCGGTGGGGGGGCTTAAAGAGACAGGAGCTAAAACAGCCTGTTTCAGACAGAGGCTGAACTGAGGAGCTGCATAAAGGATCAGTATGAGATAAATAAGGAGTTTTCTGAACTGTAAATCATGCAAAGATATTCCAGTAGAGCCCCAGATTAAAAATACAGACCTATAAATGTGCATATGTCACTTTTAACATTTGTTATTAAATCAAGTTTTTTGAAATTGTTTCATCATGATACAAATCCAGATTCTCAAAACTGAACACATATTGTCCCCATTCACCAACCCAACTACCACACCTTTACTTTTCTCTGCACTATTCGAACATCATCCCGTTTCCTTTAATGTTTAAAGAAGACTACCATTGGATGTAACTGTGCTGCAGAATTATTTGATAATTATCATTAGTTATGATATATTGTTTAATCAAATAGAGTTATTTATTTAAATACCTAATTAAATTCTGTTAACGATAATCTAGATTTGTATCATTTGAAAATGAGTTTATTATCTTCATAAACAGAATACATATTAATATACACTTTGTATTTATTTGTATTGAACTAACTGACAAATAGTTGTATACATTAAATAAACATGGAATTAAAAGGCAGTGCAACAATTTAACAATCGTTAAAAAAATGCTGTTACATTTTCAATGTTCAGTCATTGTACTGATGTAAGTCAGAAATGTTTCACTGTTGAACATATTACCGTTTATTAATGGTGCTATTGTAATGTCTTATCAGTGTGGACATACCTAAGTACCTTCATAAGCTACAGCTAGGTCTGTATCCCAGTGTTATAACAGTAAAGAACTCTTCAATCAGCGTTTTTATTCTAATGGTAGGCAATGAAGGAAAAATTTATATGCCTGCAGTGTCTTTAAAACTGCTGGAGTCTAGTTATCAATGCTCCCTCCATTCCATCAGTGGTACAGTTTTGGCACACATCACTACATCAGATGTTCAATTGGCCATCTCTCGGTACAAGCTGAGAGCCCCGCTGACTGTGGTTTATCCATCAAGCAGTACCTGAAAAATGACTGCAAATCTCTTTTATCACACAAAATTACAGCTTAGTGCATACAGAATACAGGATATAGTGATCTTGAAAATACTTCAAGTTACTAAATCAAAGGAAAATGGAATAAACGAATATGCACTTCAAAGAAAGAAGCGAATTTAACTCATATTAGATTTTAACACCAATCCAGCAACTGTATAGCTGTAAAATCGGTGTCTGTGTATTACTGATAAGTCAGTGAATAGAATTATGAATTAATCAATCAAGTGTTTTCATATTCAAGCTTAATTAGGTACTACAGTAATACAAAAGGCTGCTCAGAGGGTCAGATTTTCTGCGCAACTTGGAGCATATCTGCCTTGCCTGGGTTTGAAATCTTTAAGTAGCAGCAGTGTCCTAAAAACCAACAGGGGGGAGAAATAATGAGATATTCCAATGCAGAAGAGCACACAGGGCTATAGAATGTGTCGTTAGGTTGTTATGACAGTTTTTTGTTTTTGGAAAGACCATTGTAAGCCTTTTAAGAGCTACTTGTTTATTGCTCCTCACAGAGTAGACTCATAGGTCAGTCTCTAGATGCTTTGTTCAATAAGAAACTGAGGACAATCTCTCAGGTTTTCTTGTTAAAACTAGGTGGAAACAATTAGAGAGTTTAAAAACAACCCTGCATTGTAGAACCAATCCAAAGTCTTTCAGGTGGCCCTTCATATTGGTGTGAGAGGAGGAGGAGAATGGGGGGAGAGCATCATTTCCGGTAAGGTGTGTTCTTAACAAAATGTAAGGTTCGCCATTCTAGCAACTACCGTGCATTTAGAAAGACTTTGACCAGACTTTGGTAGGTGAAGATCTCCGTTTGTCTGGTATTGCGTGACTACTCACAGAATAACAACTTGTGAGGAATGTTTGCATTTATGCTGCATTAATGAGAATTTAGCATGCACTCAATTGATTCAGTTGGGTGATTTAACATATGGATGCATACAGAAAAAAAACACACAAGTGTTTTTCACATACACACACACACACTTCTGTCAGCTCTGGCAGTGAGCAGGCGATCATCGCCCCCGGAAGCCCTCAGTGGGTGTTATGCAGCCTTGGCCCCCTTGGCAGTGTGCCGCCTCCTGGCAATCAATGCTCATTTTACTCACTCATCCACACCCCTTGCATTGATCTGTGTCGCCCTGGACATCGTGCATGCAGGCAACTACTCAATGCTGCTTTTCCATCCTGTCTGGAGCACAGATGGCCTACATGGACCCAAGAGAAAGGACATGGTGTTCCAGGTCTTTAGTACTGGGAGTAGGGGAGGATACTGGGCAGCACGAGTCCACTGGCAGCGTTTGGGTAGACGGACTAAATGATAACACTCCATAATGGTTTGTACTTAGATGGATAGGTCGATGGGTAGGATGGATTCATACCAAGGTGCATGGATGGATGGATGAAAATAGGGTGCCATATTAATGTAGGAGGTGTAGCTCCAGAAATCACTGCCACCATCTGCCCTGCTGAAGAACTGAGCAATGCAGTAAACTGCTACCAAGGATCCAGCTCTATAACTGACTCCTTGCAAAAAGTGAAGAATAATATCATGATGAGGGTCTAGAGTTGAGCAAAACTGGATTAGCCACTAGGCCCAAATTTCACTGAGTGTTAATTGTTTTTGGTAATTTGATTAATTGAAAATTTGTTAAAGAATTAGCATGACTGAAATCCTGTATTCTGAGGTGGGTCCTGCATTATTTCCTAACAGGCCTTTTTCACCGCATGAACTAAACAGCCCGTAACTTTACATTTTGCTATTATCATTGTTCTGCTGTTGTTCAAACTGTTCTCTGCTCACTCTGGGGATGCATTCCTACAATTGAATTTCAGGACTGCTCAGGAGATGATACTAAATCAAAGTCAAGTCAACTTGTATTTTTGTAGCCCAATATCACAAATCACAAATTTGCCTCAGGGGGTTTTACAATCTGTACAGAAATACAACATCCTCTATTCTCAGACTCTCGATTTGATTCGGCCTCCTGCTTTCTTACAGTGCAGACGCTTTGCTGCTCGCTCTCGCCTCTGCTTGCATTCTTCTGCTGATATTCTTGTTTTTGTTGTTATAAATCACTGGGACTGTCATTTTTTGTATATATAGTGGGCTATTGCCATATTTCAACATTTTTATGACCTTCTCAGTACTGCATGAGAGAGGCCTACCAACAGCAAAAGCCTGTACTGCAGTGAAATGTGGAACTTAGGTAAAGCTAATTAGCAGCAAGATGCCCCCCTTTTCCACAAACGACTACCACAAAATTCTACAGATTGATTGATGAAGATTGCAGTGCTGGAAACCAAAATTCACCTGTTAGAAGTGAGCGTGGAGGTGAATGGACTATTTGGGAATGACACCACTTTACCATAGAATCAAAACAGTGGACAAGATCATGAACAGGAGGGCTCTGTAACAGGTAATAAATCTACAGTTGGTAATCCTCCCCCGGAACTATCTTGGTGCAAAGCCTAAGAGTAAATCATTTCCCTAGGAAATGAGAGGACGAGTAACAGGCAGAGCCCAGCGCCCTGAGATTTGTGATGCGACCAGGTGGCCTGCATTATCATCTGGGCATAGCGCCTCCTCAACCCCTGTTCTTAGCAGGACACAGCCGTGGACAGCTGTTAAGGGGAGAGCTAGCAACAAACCTCCCCAACAACCAAGTGTGCAACTGGAGAACAGATTTGCTTCACTGTTGCTGGACCCTGGATGTCTGTCTGATGACCTGGATAATCTCTCATCTTCACACAGCAGGGTAAGAACTGACAGTAACTTAGAAAGTAAAAGGCTTCCGGGAAAGATGCTTGAAATGTGTTTCCACAAACAGAACTTTTGTTCAGTGTTTTATGCTGAAATTGCATAGGTAAATGAATCACATCATAAATGTCTTCCTTCACTTTACTATCCATTGCTGAAGAGAATTTGCTTGAATTACCAAAATGCACCACACATGGCTTCAATTATGTGAGTAATACTAAAATGTGTGAGATAATAAAACACATTTGTGTGTGAAATCAGTCTCTCCATATATTTTCCTCTCAAAGTTACTGTCACTAATAATGAGATAATACTTCCCTCTGAAAGTTTCCAAATGAGTCAGTGCAGTCCTGCATAGACAAGAAATAACACACAACTGCCTCCCTGAGCAACTGAAGAGAACTGAGTCTCCAACACAAGGTGCTCATAGATGGCACAATGAGTGAAACACTTTGTTTTGATGGTGAGTATTTTTTCTTCTTTTTATGATGAAAGAATTGTAGCTTCATTTAAATGTTAATTTGGGATATTTTGTGTTGGGACATGACAGTGCACATTTTCTGTAAACTCATTATACAAATGAGACGCACTCCTCATCCAGCTGTGACTTGCAGGAGAAAAGGTGGGTCAGTTTGACTTTACAGTCATTATACTGAGGTCCTAAAATAACCTAGAAAGAAATGTCTGTGACCCCTCCTCAGAGCCAGAGAGCTGCTTCGTCTCTGACTTTTCCTTTCTCTTGTCTTTGAGCTCACCTCTTTGACAGCCCAGACTCGATATATGCAGAGTGAGAGCTGAGGGTTTTCTGCAAAATTGGATATTATGTTTTCCTCAAAGCATTTAAACATATGGAATCATACAACTAGAAACACTTTCAGTGCAACAACTTAACCCAGCAGTTTAACCTAGAAGTTTTTTGAGTGTAACGACAGGGCCTCAAGCTCTGAAATTGGGTGACTTTGCAGCAAAATATGTAAGAAGCATGTGTAGTAAGAACATCAAAATACTCTGCTTTCCCAAGGATATGGTCTCTGACATGACAGAAAGAATCATGCATAATGTGGCTGCACATTCAATTGTGAAAAACATCATAGTGCACAAAGGGACCAATGATGTTGTGAAACAACAGTCTGAAGTACTGGAACGAGATTTTATTGATCTGTTGAACACATTTAGATTTTTGAATGCTGAGGTGTTTATCAGTGGCCCTCAACCACCAGTCAGAGGAGGAGTTAAGAGATTCAGCAGATTGTTGGCACCAAACACATGTCTTTCAACTGCATGTACTGTCCATTCAGTGCACTTTATTGACAATTTCAACTTTTTCTGGGACCACAGACATCTTTTTAGGGCAGATGTACTTTGCCTTAACAAGTCAGGAACATCTGCGTTATCAACATGGAGCTTCTGGGGCCTGTTTCTTGACTAGCTCTGAATCTTTCTGACAGAGGAAAAAATCTATAATCATCAGGAAATGTAATTATTCCCAACCACCCTGACCCTTGCTGCTGCCTGTGTGTCGATGTAGTACAGAATGAGGGAGTGTGCAGTGCTGGGTAATATCCTCTTGTATACAAGCTCAGTTCATTTGAAGCCCTCTTTTTCTCGGGTGCTCATGTCCTCAGCTGCGCCATGTCATGGATGCATGGCGTGTGCTGCTTCTGCTCAGCTGTCGGGCTCACACAGCAGTAACAACACTACACTAAAAAGGTAAAGTATAATCAAGAGTCTCACTAATGACCGTGTTGCCCATAGATTTGAGAGCCACTGGTGTATTGACTAATGTAGTTAAGCAAACCTGAACTACATATCTGTGTTATCTGCTGCTGGTGCATTCTGACATTTTTGCCAGGGAACAAAAGCTAAGCTAATGTAAGTGGTACATGTCAACAAGCTAATTAGCGTAGGGTAACAGTGTTGCCTGGATATATCTGATAATTAACATGCTAATTAATGTTAGCTGCTGCATCGTTCAGCTCCTGGTATGTAAGTGTTAAAGTATGTAACATTATTCTATCTTTGTTTGATAGTTGGTCATCATGCCATTTAATTTCAATGTGTTTGACTTTATAGATGGATGTACAGATTTTTTTTTGCCAAGAAGGGAGAGATCAGATTATTCATAATACTTTGAGTATTACAATAATAATAATACATTTGAAATAAATGTGAATTTGAAAACAGCTTTGTCAAATTCAAGGACATTTTACAGTGTAAAGTAGTTGTAAAAAAATAGAGTAAAAAAGGGACTAAAAACATTACTGTCTGAACTACCTCATTCTTCCCTGTAACAAACTTAAGACATATAAAACTAGAGATTCTCTGGATCCATATTACAACAGCTATTCATGATAAATACCAGTTTTGTTGTGCACTGGGTGTCTGTCATAATTTATGCAGCTGTCTGTTTGTCAATAGATAAGCAGACAGTTTTGATTGGTAACTGAGTCATCTTTTGTAACAGTTCCACTGTACTGCAATTACCATATCTGTAGTGTGCAGTATACAGTATAGATGTTGTGGTAGGTCTAGAAAGTAGTCTTTAGATAAGTGTAGTAATACAATTTTTATGTTTGGTCATTCTGTCTGCAGACTAGTAAGTAGCAGAACTGTAATCAAGAGCAGACTCTCGGTCTTGAGAAAGTAGTAAGTAGCTGCTATATATCAAAATTTCATTATTAATTTTAGTATCTGTTTTAACTTCTAAGGTCAGCCAGCAACACAAGAACTCAAGCATCCAACACATCAAACAGGCAGAAAAGAAGTGACAGTGAATACAGAGAAACCAGCAACACATGAGGACGGGCTTCCAACACGGGACAGCCAAGTAGAGTTGAAAGAGCTGGAGGAGTATACCCTGATGATGGAGGTGATGATTGAAGTGTGTTGCTTTAAAGAAGTTAGATTTCTTTCTGAAGAAAAACTTAAATTTGTTTGGTTATTTTTGTTTTTGTATTTATAATCCAAAACTGATTTGGCATATTATTGTGTAGGCTAATGAGACAGCATTTATCCTGCTTTTAGATCACTGAACTGCCAATTTACAGTGTTTTATTCAACATGTCTATTTTTCAATGGATTTGAGAGGGCTTTGGCTTCATATTATGCATACAGATAATTTGAGGACCTGTTTTAACAAATATAAATAGCCTGTATTGTCCACCCACTAAGTAGCAGTGTATGGACCCATTGTATAATGCAGACTTCCCAAAGTGCCCTCCACCCCCTGAAAATGTAAATCTGTCAAAAACAAAGACATGCATGCTATATCTTGGAAATATCCCTGAAATTCTTATATGCAGCACAATTTATAAGATTGGTTGTTCTGTGAATATGAAAAATGTGTTTTGGGAACAATGTTTAAGGTAATACATGATTTTGTTATGTAGGCATAGATGATATGACTTAAAGGATTTAGGATATTTGGGTAGTTGGTTACACAATTTGGACAAAAACAAGATGGTCAAAACACCTGACATTCCCTAAATGGCTGTACAAATAGTGTACAAAAAACAAATAAAAAAATAAAATAGCAATCAAACACTGATGCCATGGGTTTGAGAATTCTCAGCTGTCCTGCAGATGTCCATTTTGTCCAGAGCAATTGTCTTAACATTTCAATAAAAATGTAATTTCCAATGAAACATAATGTTTGCAGTAGTCATACAATACAGTAAAATTAAATGAATTTAGACAGTAGTGTTCCAGGCAGAACGCACACACCACAGCCCCAGGTGGTCTGGGCTGAGCCCCAGACCTTGTCAACTCCTAGAAACGCCCCTGGTCAGAAGTAAAAAAAATCTTATCTCTAACTTATTTTAGTTCCTGCATCACCCTTCTGTTCCCTCTGTCAAGGACGAGAGATAAGAGGAATCAAATCAAGAAGACATAACACAACGCAGCAGAAATCTTGAAAGAGAGCCACCTCAGCCCCCACCTGAAGAGAGCTTTAAACATGAGACTTATCAGAGCCAAGAGGAAGAGGAGTTTCCATCCCACTCACCAACAACCTCCTGCGAGGATTCACCTTCTTCACCCCACCCAGGTCACCCTCCCCTCTAGTCACCCCTTCCCCCTCCTCCTCCTTCTTGGAGTTCACTGACCAGATGAAAGAGCTGGTCACTGCTGGGAACAAACTTAAGGCCCAAACGCACTAAAAGCATCTGACGCACATGTTTTGAGGTACACCGATTGTTTGAAATGGCAGGAAGCACACCAAAAGCATTATGAGGCGTGTCAAACTGCCCTGACGTCCCTACTCCGACCTTGTTTTGATTTTGGAGCGTCAAATGGGAACCCAGGGACCAAAGCTGCACCCGAAAAAGAGAGAGATAGCACGAGCGAGAGACAGCTTGGCGGTGGTCGAGCGAGGAGAGCAAGCGGTGGTAGAGTGAATGAGAGAAATAAAACGTTATCTTCTGATTGTTTCATGGTGGTTATGTTCTAAAGCACAAATAAATAACCATCAAACACTCAACGGGTGA
The DNA here is from genome assembly GCF_914725855.1 of Thunnus albacares. Lineage (NCBI taxonomy): Eukaryota > Metazoa > Chordata > Actinopteri > Scombriformes > Scombridae > Thunnus > Thunnus albacares. Next base: position 21,294,618 of record NC_058121.1, on the reverse strand, counting down.
TCTACTGTGGAAAAAGACGCTCTTAGTTTCATTTTCCTCCTCTGCGTTTCTCCTTTTTATTCATTCATTACGTCCAACTAATGCAGCAGTAAATACAAAGAACACCAGGATGAATCTATGTTGGTTCTGTGATATTGGCATTTCAGATCTGATGCCTGCAGTGCGCCATAGGAGCATCAAATGACGCGCATCAAATGAGGTGCGTTAATTATCGCTTTCAATGCGTTTGGGCTTTTACCCCCCCCACCCCTTCTGCCGCTTCTCTCCCACCCTCTCTCCCCCAAACCCCCTTCGGTGTCCACCTCCATCATTGGCTGTGACAATTGTCACAATTACAACACCCCACCCTCCCCTTCAACGATGGCATCAGAATCATCCTCTGTCTCCCCAGCCTGATAAAAGCACAGCACGTCCATTTATTTGTGTACAAAATACAGCAAGCTCTAACTGATATCTACTGGGTCCAGGCTGCAAGGCTAATGGCACTCATGACTCTTCCCAGGACAAGCCAGGGCCCCGTGTGCCAGTAGCTTCCTCAATTCCTGTCTTGATAAGTAATAAAAAAGAATAGAAAAAGAATAGTGAATCTGCTAAGAAACAGGAAGCACCCAACCGATTCTGCAAATGTATCATATTTAGCTTCCATTCCTCGTCAGCAACAGTCTGTCCCAAAAAATTGGGCAGATAATGCTTTTAACACACTAAATCTAGCATTATTAAACATCAGGACTTGGTTAGACCAAGATAACAGTGTAGCTGTTCTAATCGAGTCAACCCATCCCAACTTCAGTTTTGAGTGAAGTTAGAGTTCATATGAAAGGAGGTGGAGTTGCCATTTTGTTTAATCATTCCCTCCAATGCAAGCAGATATCTTATGGAAATTTTGCTTCTTTTAAATATGTGGCTCTTCAGTTGAATTCCTCTTCTCGAGCTATGTTCCTAAATATCTACAGGCCACCTTAATACTGTGCAACCTTTTCCAATGACTTTGCTGAACTGCTGTCTATTATCTGTATTGACTTTGACTCTGTTGTTATTGTTGTTGATTTTAACATCCATGTTGACAACCCCCAGGACAAAGGAGCTAACGAACTATTGTGTTCTTGTTAATTATGGACTGACTGTTATGGAGTCCACACACAACAAGGGGCTCACTCTGGACTTAAATCATCTCCAAGGGTCTGAACATTTCTAAGGTTGTGGTGACTGATGTTTCTCTCTTTGATCGTTCCTGTGTTTTCTTTGAGAGCACTATCTCCATACACACAAATGTTCAAATAGAGGTGATCATGAAACAGTGCAACACCAGTGAAATATTTATCCAGGCTTTCTCTTATTCAGTCAGTCAGCTTGTAGATAATTTCAATTCTAAAATTACAAATGTTATTGATGCCATTGAACTCACTAAGGTGACAGTGGTCTCTGGTAAGAAAAGATCTCCATGAAGAAAAAAAGAATGGAAAAAAAAGAGTGTCAAAAAGCTGAACGCAGGTGGCGAAAACAAAATCTCCATGTTCATTATGACATCTATAAAGATAAACTTTGCATCTATAATTTGGAACTGAGAAATTCACCATCACCAAAAACAATAATAATTCACGTTCCTTGTTTTCTACTCTCGACCAAGCTAACAATCCTTCCTGTGTCAGTAGCCTCTGAATTTCTATTGACAGGGGAGCAAAGAGTTTACCTCCTTCTTCACTGACAAAATGTCAGTGCCTCCGTATTAGGTATAAGGGTATGTGTTGTCCCTGCGTCCAATTAAAATCAATCCAAATACCATGACACAATTTTATCCAATCAATCATAAAAACTTGGAGGATAGTATACAACATCTGAAATCCTCCTCCTGCTGCCTTGATATTCTGCCTACAGGCTTTTTCAAAAAATGTTTCAAATTGCATGGCCTCAGATCTTATATAAATTGTCAACACGTCTCTACTCTCAGGTTTCTTCCCACAGGCCCTGAAAGCTGCCTTCATCAAGCCACGCTTAAAAAAGATCAATCTAGACACTTCACTAATGAACAATTATAGGTCCATATCAAACCTCCTGCTTTTAAGTAAAATAATTGAAAAACCTTTTTTTTCAACAGCTGAACAACTTCTTGGGAGTAAACAACTGTTTTGATGTCTTTCAGTCAGGAATCTGACCACGCCACAGCACTGAGACTGCCCTTGTTAAGGTCTTCAGAGGCATCCACTTAAGCACAGACAGTGGCAGAATTTCAGTCTTAGTATTACTGGATCTCAGTGCTGCATTTCACACAGTCGACCACAATGTATTACTAGACTGAGTGGAAAACTGGGTGGGACTTTCTGGCACTAAACTGGTTTGAATCCTAGTTTAAGGACAGGGGCTACTTTGTGTCTATAGGTAATTACATATCCGAGCAGACAAAAACGACGTGCGGAGTTCCCCAAGGCTCTATTCTGGAGCTTCTTCTGTTCAACATCTACATGCTCCCACTGGCTCAGATTATGGAAAACAACAAATATGTTACCATAATTCTGTAGACGACACACAAATTTACATAACCATATCACCAGGGGACTATATTTCCATACAGGGACAAGTTTTGTGGAAGAACAAATCATCATCATTGGATGTGCCAGAATTTTCTTCAATTAAACAAAGACAGAACAGAAGCAATAGTTTTTGGGGCCAAGGAAGAATGATTAAAAGTCAGTGCTTAGCTTTAATCGGTACTGTTAAAAACAACAAACCCAGCAGAAATCTTGGTGTAGTCATGAACTCAGACCTGAATTTCACCAGCCACATTAAGACATCTACAAAGCCAGCCTACTATCACTTTAAGAATATATTAAGGATTAAAGGACTTATGTCTCAGCAGGATTTGGAAAAACTTGTCCATGCGTTTATCTTCAGTAGATTCGACTAGTGTAACGGTGTCTTTACAGGTCTCCCTAAAAAAAAAATCGATCAGACAGCTGCAGCTGATTCAGAACGCTGCTGCTCAAGTCCTCACTAAGACCAAGAAAGTGGATTATATCACTCCAGTTCTCAGATCTTTACAGTGGCTTCCTGTCTGTCAAAGAATTGATTTTAAAAAACTGCTGTTGGTTTATAAAGCACTGAATGGTTTAAGGCCATAATACATTTCTGATCTTCTGCTACATTATGAACCATCCAGTCCTCTCAGATTGTCTGGGACAGGTCTGCTTTCTGTCCCCAGAGTCAAAACTAAACATGGAGAAGCAGCATCCAGTTTTTATGCACCACATATCTGGAACAAACCGCAGGTCTGCTGCAACTCTCAGTTCATTTAAATCAAGGCTGAAGACTTTTCTTTTTGCCGCTGCCTTTTATTAAATCAAATTTTAGGCTTTTGATTCATCTCTTACACTGCACTATAACTTTTATTCTCATATTGTATCTCTTATTCTGTTTTAGCTTATTTTTATTTTATATTCCTTTGACTCTTTAATAACTATTTTTAATTGTATTTAAATGTCCTTTGATAATGTTATTCGTTTGTACTTTGTTTGAATGCTTTTAATGTTTTATGTAAAGCACTTTGAATTGCCTTGTTGTTGAAATGTGCTTTACTACTAAACTCGTCTTGCCTTGCCTCATGTGGGTGTGATGCAACAGCTCGTTTGCAACACAGTCATTAATAAAACAGAGCACATATTTTGCCAAGTGCTGCTATTTTTTTTCCCACTAAATAGTGATGCAGTGACCAAACACATAAAATATAACACTATTTTATATTCTCTGAAAGAGAAAAAGCCCTGAAATGATTATGTTGCATCCTGCAGTGTGTTCTCCACAAGACTCTTCACCTCCCTGTCCTCTGCTTCAAGACAGAATCTGGTGGTTTGAATGTATGGAGCAGAGACAGAAAGGCTGCCGAAAATCAATATTAGTGTCACTTTTCCCATTGTCCTGGTTTTTAAAACACAGCGGGAACGCAAGGCTGAACATACAGTAGCACCAAACCCTTACAAATTAAAAAGTTCAGGTTATGGGAAGCTACAGGTTATGGGTCGTTCAGTAAGGATTGGTGGAGGGTTAATGAGGGGCTACCAACAAACATTTGGTGTCTCTAACATGATCATCGGGAGCTGAGTGCCCACACGCTTATCACAAATTTGACATGTGTATTCATTATATGAAATGAGCTGAAATTCAGGGCACACAATTTCTCATTCCATTAACATTTCCCATGCTCCTCCTATCTCTCCTCTTTGGCTCTTCTTCCCCAATTACCCTCAGCGCCTACCGCTGTGCTGTAAGAAGAAATTCCAACAACTCGTCAGGGTTTTTAAAAGTTCACAGACTTCTGGGGTAACACTTCAGATTACAGTTGCCTTCATCTGTCACAAAGTCTACCCATGACAGGAACAAAAAATGTCTCAATATGACACAGCAGATTCGGCGAATAATAGATTTTTCATTGATCTGACTGACTGGTGAGATTGTTGGATTCCATAAGCCCTTGAAAATAATGAGCTGCTTCAAACACAGATAAAAGTATCACCGTGTTCTGCATAACAATTTATACAAGAGTAACCGAGAGTACCTTGAATTGTATTTGTTTGTGTCAAATGTGTCTTTTTTCTCGCATCACTTCTTGAAGTGTGTGTGTCGCCTACTGTATGAAGAAGAGAGTAGAACAAAAAACATTAGCAGAGGCACAGCTCAGTCCCTGGGCAAAGTCGGAGTTGCCATTTTAAATGAGGTCACTTACTTCCCTTTGGATTCTAATGACGTTTATTGATGTCTTTAATAAGTTTTTCTTTTCTTTTGGGTATTAATGGACAGTGTGATTCTGGGTGGTGCTCGCAGTGCCATGAGAAACAGAATAGCGAACGAGACAGGGAGACAGATGAGGAGAGAGCCAGACAGACAGAGATTGAGAGAGAGAAAGTGGAAGAGATCCCAAGAGTTCAGTCATACTAATCCCTTTGGCCGAGAGCTGTGAGTCAATTATTCTTCGTTTGTCTTTTATCTTGCCACTACTGTCTGGGAATGGGGCTCCTCCAAGGCCTGTCAGGCACTTATTGATGCTGTCTGGCCTGAAGGGTTCACACATTTCTGGAGACGGCACCAGAGACGTGTGGGGTCCGAAGGGGTAATTGGGTCAGGAATTGGGGTCGGATGCTTAACAGGTGCGTTGTATTGGGGTGTAAAAAAAATGACACGAGAAAGAGCTATATCTAAAAAATAGAGTGGAGTTAAGGTTGTGGCGGTGTTATAGTTTTGATAATGGTGGAATTTACGAGAGTGAGAACTGTATGATGTAATAGGAAATGTAAAATATATAGCCTAATGGCGATGATTGTTCTTTTAAAAGGAACAGTTTGACACTTTGGAATACACTTATTCACTTTCTTGCCAAGAGTTACATGAAAAGATTGATCAATCTCATGTTTCTCCATGAAACTAGAGCCAGGAAACAGTTATCTTAGATTAGAGTAAAGACTTAAAGCAGGGAGAAACAGCTAGGCTGGCTCACTACCATGACATAATGTTTCTGTTTGTGTATGCAGAGGTGCTGGTAGGCTCAATTTTGAGTTTTGGTTGAGCCAGACTTCATTTATCTTGACAGATGCATTAGACATTGTTTACAGTAATAGTTCAACATATCTGTGAGTTATGTATGGAGCTGGAGTCAGGACTAATTTAACATAAAGATGGAAACAGGCGGAAACAGCTTGCCTAGCTTTGTCCAAAGTTAAAAAAAAAAAAATACACCTTATTAATCAACATGCTCTATCTAGTTTGTTAAATCTTCTTCAAAAAGAAATGCAAAAATAACAATGTGTTTCAGAGGGATTTATTGTTCTATGACTATTTCTTGGTAAGCAACAACCAGGTGGAATGACTGTGCACAGCTTCAAACTGAGGTTGGCAGTTTTAGTACCATTGTGCCTGAAGAGAGACTGATAGTAAGACCTGAACTCATCAACTGTATCTGACAACCTGCGCTATAGTTGGAGAGACTGCATCTGGGGGGGGGGGTAGGCCAGCCAATAGAGGACACACATGTGGCACCCCATCACCCACAAAGCTTAATTAACCAATAAAACAATGGGATTCATGAGGGATTGGCTCAGATGCCAATCGGGAGCCAACAGAAAGGAGACTGTCTCCTTTTTCACCTCTCTCACTATCAGCAATTGTAGCTTATTGTTAGAAAGGCAGAGACTTTTATCCATGTATTACATTAAATCTAATATTCATGTTTTTAATACAAGGGGGACAAATTGCAGTAGTTTTAGCTCTGACTTTACTCAACCTCTTCCTGTTTACTTCCAGCTGTAGTGCAGCAGCCTTGCATGACACACCTAAATATAATCATTACCACAATATTCCCATGCAGCACATCATATATTTCTATCATTTTTCTCTTGTTACTCCATCTCTGGCTCTGCTTTTCTTCTCTCTGCCTGTCGTCATGAGTGTGAAGTTACACACGTCATATGTCCCTGGCTCAGAGTCGGATTCAGAGTCTTTATGTTCAGTGTGCTCCACCAGAAATATGTTGATGAGTTATCAACATAAACCACACTGGGGATTCTGTCAGTTTTATACTACAGCAACATATTGTTTCATTCATATTTTATGGTACATGATGTCATTAACAAAGTCAATTTTCTATTGTGTTGTAATAATTAGTGAGTTTGAAGGACAATAAACAATTAAATATGCAAATGATTTGCAAATGGCTACAGCAATCCAATTTTTTGGATTAACCACAGTGGTGGGTATTTAAAGCTTAATACTTACAAGCAAACTGGCCAAGAAGGCGGGCTCTGTTGTGTGCCTTGACAGCCTGGAGGAGGTGATGCTTATGTCTTGTTGCAGAATAACAATGCAAAATGTTAATATTGTATTAAACCATAATGGATCCCACCACATCATATTTCTATCGAGAAGAATCAAATCATATTGGCTGCTTCAAAATCTATTTCGATGCATTGCATTGTTATTGGATATGGACATAAGAGTGGCATTCATCTCAGTGGGTTGGCTGCACAACGATAAAGATCTGTCATCATGGCCTTGGACTTGTAATGAGTTTGAAAATGATGCAATGTTGGTTAGTTTCAAACGTGCCCTTGTTAACCTTCAAACATCGCTACTAACATCACAACTATAAAGGACTTAACAAACCAGCATGTCAGTAACAAATCTGTTGATTTCCTCTAGGTCAACATGTCAGATCTATAGTCTGTGCGTCACATATTCCATCTGAAGCCTTTTTACTTTCATTTATTCTAAAACCCATTTGACAACATAAGAGTAGAAAGGCTAGTTAAAAGGGAAAAAAAATTGCTGACAGACGGCCAACAGATTGATGGAGAGAGAGAAAGGGAGGGAAAGGCTTCCTGCGATGAAATACCTCTTTGATGCTTCACTACAACCTGAGATGAAAAGTGTGGTCTTTCATCTCCGGTTTTAAGAGAAATATAAATGAAAAGTCTCAGTCTTTTGAAATCGTTGCAGATATGACTGATGACAAATTACTAATGTTTTTTTGTCCGTTTTTTGACAAGCTGGAGTAAATGTATACATGTTGGTACTTCCTCTGCATTTCAGACTTATTTACAGCTTTATATTTTTATTTTTGGACTCCACTAGAGTAGCTTTGCATGATACACAGTTCAAAAAACTTATTTATCTTATACTGGCCCTTTATGCAGGACCTCAGTTCAGCCTCTCTCTCTTAACAGGCAGTCTTAGCTCCTGTCTCATTAAGGCCCTCCTCCCGATGAGCCCATTCTGTTCTGATTGGCCAGCTTTCCAAGGGGCAGCACCTCTCAGAGTCATAATAAGTTACTGCTGATAAAAACCCAACATTTTCTGCTTTACTGCTTCAAATTAAAGCTTTTAAATTACTAAATAATGGGATACTTTTATTGTGAAGAATTTACAGGAAGTGAAACATGTTCCTCACTGAATTAGCAGAGCTTTGTCAGCTAAAATGATTGAAATAACCAGATATGGAGATTTTGGAGCTCTTTGTTCAGTTTGCACTGCGATGTAATGGAGTCATTGCTCAGTGTGACTACCCCCAAAACAATGGAAAATGCCATAATGTTAGAGGATCGGAGCAGATGACCATCTAAAGAAAGCCGTCACAAGCTGACGTCACCTCGGGCTGAAAGAAGAAAAAAACTGTTGGAAAACAACATTCAGAGGAGTGTAAAGCCTGAGCTTTTTGCTTACAGGGATAACTTCTACATACGTTTACCTCATTATTTGACACGTTTGCCATTTTTAACATCTGATAGTGTAATATTATATGTATAATTTAATGACTTAAAATAAGGAAAAGCATAAAAGGTCCACTTTAAAAACTCTAATCGTACACAAGACACACTCTCCCATCAGCACCATTCCATTATTCCTCCCAGTCTCTTTATAGGAAGCCATTTATAGTACATTCTGGGCAAGGTGATAAATAATTATGTTGCAATACTCAACCTGTCTAATTTTGTCGATGCTGTGGAGAGTCTGATATTTTCCTGAAAACATACATAACATTTTAGTTAATTTAAATACATTGCATTTAAACCAACACACTTCTCCAGCATAAAACCAGTATTCAGTATTCATTCAAATCAGTATTGAATGATTTTGAAAACACTAGCTGTGCAAGGCGCTGTTGGTACCTACCTGGTCAAAGATGTTAAGGAAAAGATGTTAAAGATTTCTGCATTACAGTCAATTACTTCAGCATGTGAAATCAGTATATTAAAGTGCTTGGGGGCACTGTATAGCCTAAAATATAGGCTAGATTTATAGTTTGTAGCCCCAAACTCTATATCAGTTTTTCAGTAGATGGCAGCGCTGTGTGCACTTAAACTGAAATTGAGCATACCCTCACCCAAGGCGCTATATGTCATTTATGTGTCCCTAGAAACCCATTTTCATGAGCTTTTTATTCTGTTTTTTGTCAGAACTTGGCTTAATTTTGTTGATGTGACACTGTTGAACACAGTATGCCACTTTAGAGCATTGAAGCTTTATGTCTAACTACATTATATACATTTAATTCATTTTGATAAATGTGGCTAAAATTATTTTATCAGCAATACATTGTCCCTCTACACACCTGGACAAGAGGGTGGAATCAGGTTCCAGGATTTTCAAAGTACAGATAAGTTAAGTGTTTTGAACCATGTTGTTACAGGAGCAAGCGCTTCCAGTCAGTCTCTGTTGAACAGAGGAGATTCAGCAGTTCAAGATGTTCCCACTCTCAGCGGTATCTGGAAGTTGCTCGATATCTCTTCTGATCCACCTCCTTCACACCGAATGCATTTTATTTTAAACTCCTTCACTATCTACACTTAATATTTTATTATTCCTACAGTATGTTGTTCAGTTTTTTAAACAAAAATAAAGAACTCTGACTGTATGTTCAGACAGAAAGAGTCAGTGTGATTGCAAGTAAATGGAAAGACCCTGGTGGGCTCTGACTAGCAGCTCTATGTCACTAGTCATAGTACACTGAACAGTGGTCAGTCAGCATCCCCTGGATCAGTGTTGCCAAATATTTTAGGTGGAAAGTAGCCAAAGCCTGCACAAAATGTCAATACATGACGCCAGACGCTGATATACATACATGAGCATAAAAAAACATAGAAGAAGAAAATGAATTCCTCGGAAAACAAACAAACAAACAATAGGGATCAGTGATTGGTTGTTCGGTACGCACATTCACAGTTCACTCACGTCTCTGTCTGGCCAATGATCGGTCAACTGAACATGCTGCTCTGTCTCACTCACTGAACATGGTCAGTCAAGAGAGCCACAGCCACATGAGTGCACATTCACTGAGAAACACTGGTGATGTAGTGATTCAAGGAGAGGAGTTAAGCTTTACCTGAAAAGGCTGAGAGGGAGATTTCTAACAGAATTTAATAATCCAGTGTTTATTTATATCTGAAATATCTGAGAAGAGACCATTTTCCTAATGAGTCATTCCTGATTAATTTCGCACCAGCTGTTAAGTGGCACATACCAATGATCATTACTTCCAGTTAATACACATCTGTAAGTTTGCATCCCCTTGTGAAAAGAAATGCATGCTCATTTCCACTAATGCTTTATTAAGGCATGATGTGCCTTCAAGTTAATATATAATGGAAAATTAAGGCACACCGGGGGTTGTAGTGAGGTGGCAGACTTGAGAGTAGAAAAATCTTGTGCTGAACATAGAAGAACTATTAGATGCAAAAAAAAAATCCAGTAGCAGCACATTTTGTTGAATTTTAATCATCCTATCTCCTCTCTAAGATATATTGGTTTTGAGAAGGTACCACCCCCCGAAAGAGGAGGCAACTTGGATGTTTTACTCTATTTATTGGATATTTAGCTGAAGCTGTTGATGTTCATCTAGAGCTGAGGTTTTTACTTTTTCTGTATATCTATTAGATAATATATTTAGTTAATATACTTAACCAAAGAATTGTGATGTAAAATTTAAATCGAGATGTGTTATGAGACATATTGGTTCTTTTCACTTTGTTTGCAGTGATTTGCTGTAGTTCCTGTCACTGTTTGTTAAGAGTTTTGATTCGCTGAAGGCCTCTTTATTGTTTTTCTAATGGTGGAACATGACTGCCTTTTATCTTCAGATGAGTTACTAGGGTGTGGCCTACATACCATACCAGTGCCTGTGTTCTTCTATTATTGTTGATCTTGAAAAAGGCCTGAGGGCCGAAACGTTATCTAAATAAAAGAGAAACGCATATGGAGCCAGTGTCCCCTCAAGTTAAACCTGCAATAACATTTTTTTTGGCCACTTGGGGGGTAATAGAAGCAAGTTGTGAAAACAACATTGACATATCATTACTATTCATGTTGATATGTTGAACTTGTTAGCAAACAGTTACTTATTCAAGTCAAGTCAATTTTATTTGTATAGCCCAATATCACAAATCACAAGTTTGCCTCAGGGGGCATCGCAATCTGTACAGTGTCCAGCATTTATTGAGCAACATTATCATTCATTTGTAGTCGTGTTTCTGGCCTCCTGGCGAATGGAAGTCCAATATTCATTATTTTAGGTCTGTTTTTGGCTCTACTAACTCCTGAGGGAAATATCTGTTTCTTTGCCTGATACATTCTCAACTATGGAATAGAACAGAACAACAGAAAACAACACAATATCTACTGTATCTGTTAGATAAATGGTAGAGCAAGAATGTAAATGCAACTCCAAAATGACAGCAACTCCTGCGTTATGTAAGAACTAACAGCAATCGGACATTTCAGATACACCCTTCCCTTTATCGTGAGTGATAAGGGAGACTGCATGGATACAATGCACAGGGGGGAACTGGGATAGTCCTTCGACCAAAAGACAGGAAGAGCAAACAATCGAAGTAGGAGCCTGTAAAATTGGAGAGGAAATAAAAAGTATATTTACTGAAAATTAAACGTGTGTTTTGACTTTAACCAAGTGTTACTTCCCAAGGAGCGCATTATGAGCAATCTATATTATTTTGTGGGGTATGGGTAATGTTAGAAAAAGCCTTAAGTTTTTATCCTTCAAAGCCTTTTTCCTTATACACTGGAACTTATTGCTTGAAAATATAATCAGTTAAGTATAAATCCAGGCTCTGTTTTAATCTGAAGAGTTAAATTAGAACAGTATAGCAGTCTGATTTTATATTTTTCCTATTCACCATACCAGCACACTTCACTGCAAAAACATTGCTGCTTCTTTATTTTCATGTTTTCTACATGAATCATCAGCTGGAGAGGATGTTGACTTTCATTTATGTACCCCCTTTTAAAAGGTCCTGCATTTTCAACCTCCTCTCGAGTTTTCAACTAACTTGTGGTGCTAACATTATTGAGCGCTAGCCTGTTACAGCTGATAAAATCTGATTGCAAAAAGTTGTTATTTCTGCCAGGAACGCTTGTGGATTGGAAAGTACACAGTATGCCTGTTTTTGTCTGAAATGCCTCTGACACCTCTTGAACATACCTCTGTCTGTTTCAAGCATTACTATAAACTTTGAGTGGGAAATCTGTGCCTGTCAGTAGCAGTTCTAGCCCGTTTTAACCACAGGGGCAAGCTATTGCTTTAGTGGAGCCAGTTAAATTAACTCTGAAACTAAGTGCTCATTTTAACAGTGGTTCTGAAGCCAAGTCAGGCAGGTCATCCAAAAGAAATAAAGTATAAAGTAGGACAATGCGTCATTTTACAAACTAAGCAAAGAACTTCAAATGTATCGTACTGTTCTCTTGTGTCAACAGATTTATGTTCAAATAAAAAAGAGACAATGCAAATATCATAGTTGCATGATTTACACTTGTTTCTTATGTATTTTCTTAGTATACAGACATATATAAAGTACCACAAAGCACATACACTAATACAGGTACAGTACAGTTCAGTACTGAATACTAAAAAGATTGAACACTAAACGTTCACAGATCTACAGTTTATGTTGACATCAAAAGTATTAATGCATGAATCAAATACATGACTTATGCATGACATACAAAAATAGCCCAAACATCCTACAGTGTCCTTGTTACTTTAAGCTCATTACTCATTTTACAGCACAAAAAAAAGACTAAGAGGTAACCAGACTTTCTGCACATGCTCATGCAAATTCACACAGTCAACAGGTGACTGAACAATCAATACATTAAAAAACTGGAGAAATTCTAAATTAATCAGGCTCTGTCCTTGTGACTGACTTCTTATAGACAGCTCACTGTCACACTGCAGCTTCAGTATCCATGCAAACAACCTACAATACATCATATCTTTGCTGTCAAGAGCTGGTGTTAAGTTAGGTTAAGTTGATAGGTGTAGCAACAGTAACTAAGGAGGGGGGGGGGTGGGGGGGCAGCTATATGATGCTTTACTGGCCTTTCCTTTATCTTTTTTTTGTATGCAAAGGAGACAAACCCAGTGGACAGTGTATCATTGCCCTTCTCACCTCTAATAAGAGCAGGAGTAAAAAACCAGGAAACAAATCTTGATGTTTAAGGTTGAAAGGACAAATGTATGCAGCTCACGTTAGCAAATCTAATCAAATCAGCTCAGCGTCATTGTCTGCACCATTGAGCGTCGAAGCATTACAGTTTCAGTAAGGTTTACAACAATGTTCCCGAGGGAGGGTTGATATTTTTATGACGGACATGAAAATTTCTCCATATACTGTTCACAATAAATTACACACCCTCCACTGACAGCTAATTAAAGAGCGACACAACTTTTTTAAACACCTCGTAATTTCCTACCTTACACATTTGGTAGTCATTTGGAATATGCCATCAAAATAGTTTTACCAATTAGTTTTTAATTGTACCTTAGAGGATCAATGGAATATGCACGGTAAGCTTCCTCCCTTTTCAATGTTAATACGACTGTTGGTCTTGATATATGTGTCAGGGAGAGCTGCCAGCCTTCTGCAAAGTCACTTTAATGATTCTCTTAGGTGGCAGGCACTGCAGAAAACCAAACCACAGCAAAATCAGTTTATACCCACAAGGTCACACAGTGAAGAACCTCGCTGTTATTTATTGATAAATACTGCCTTCATTCCTTGGCTCCTTTCTCCTCACTTACTTATGATTCCATTTTCTTTCCCTCACCTATTTTTTCCTGTTTCTTTCAGACGGTGTGAAAGCCTTGGCTTCAGAGGTGCGTAGGGGCAGTTGATGTCTGACCAAAGGTGTCTTTTTTGGCGCCGAGGGAGACAAAAGATGCAAGCCCACACAGTTGCATTGTGAACCAAAGGACTGTGTAATTTCTATCACTCACTGCTCTTTTTTTTTTTTCGCTCCTCCACTCCTCAATCCATCCCTTGGCCTGTGCCCCTCCCACACACTGGTAGGAAATGTAGCCTCAAAGCGTCACCACCCACAATAGAGGCTCAGAGATCACAGTCTGCCACGAAAACACTCCTCCATACAATGATTCCTATTCCCTCACTTCCATGTGGATGTACATGCAGCTGGCTGAATCTGTGCACCATGCACAGCGAGGTGTTTCATGTCGGCATCGTTGCAAATCCCAACGCTCCAAAGCCTTGTGGTATGGAAATGATTCACCATTAAACACCCTTATATCTGCATGCACACACGGATACACATGTACACATGCCACTTTGTAGAAACGGATATGAGAGGTAATGTCACAGTCTTACTCGACAGGCCCGTGGGTCTTCCTTTTCAAGACATCTTGCGGGATGTTGCTGATGTGCCACAATGGGTTTTGAGACAAAGAGGCATCAGCCTAAACAAAGGCCCTTTAACAGCTCAACTCCGCTGAAAGAATGCACAGCGTTGCTCGGAAGAACTTGGGATTACAGTCACATGTGATGTATAATTTATGAATGGTGTTGATAGATTTATGGATGTCTGTTGGAAGATGTTGTCTTTCCAGCGGCAGCAGATGTGTATAATAGGAAGCAGTCGTCCATGTAGAATTTTCTCCTTGTGGATTTATCCTGCATCTTACCAGTGTTGGTATTACAGACTGTCCTTTATGTGGTATCATAGTTAAGTTTAAGTAATATATTCCTATTAAATATCTCTAACCGAACTAGTCAGCAGATCATTTTCTGAAGCTTCTGATGGCTCTCTAATGGGAGCTGAGGGAAGATGAAGTTCGATATTAAAAAAAAAAAAGTAAAGTTAGGGTTTTTTGTTGTAGTAAAGCTGATATGAGCTAAGATAAAGGATAGTTTAACAATATTTTAAGTCTGTCCTAAAACAATAGTCAGGTGCACAAATGAACATTGAGCCATGTTTTTCTTGCTGCATTCATTCCTGCTGTTTATACTGATCATTAACAGATTCCTTCATAATGCACTTTCAATGTAAGTGATGAGGGACAAAACCCACAGTCCTCCATCTGTGCAAAAATGTATTTAAAAGTTTATCTGAAGCTCTTTTTGTTACTCTACTTCCACTGCAGCAGAACAGGAAAACACTGACCGTCGAGACACAAAGAGGGAACTTGGCACTGAAGAGACTGTAAATGTAAATGTGGGAGATATCCACTTTATTTTACTTGGTCTGCTGAAGCTTCATATTAGCTGCAGATTAACTTTTAAATACATTTTTGCTCAAAACGAGGACTGTGGGTTTTTGTCCCCCATCACTTACATTGTAAGAGGGGGATCTTATAATGGCCAGTATTAACAGGAGGAATGATTACAGCCAGCAGAACCTATTCCATTGTTCACCTATGTGAACCTATAGCAATGTATAGTTGTATAGCAATGGACAAAAAATGTGCTTTAAATATCTGGTTGTCATAAAAATCTACAACATAGGCGACTCTGACAGGTCAAATGAAAACCTGTTATAATATAATTTAGAGAGAGCTGGGAAGATGCCAGCCATGTTTTGTAGTTAAAAAGAGAATTACTAGCTTCTTGGAGAGGCTCCTGGAAAGTAAAGACAGTAAACTGAGTTGGATTATGTGTGCCCATTCAGCCCAGTATCCTGAGAATAACGTCTGTATTGGACGATTCTGCACCTCACAAATTACGTGCAATGCCAAAACCCAAAGCCAGTGCAGGAAATAGTGTGCCATTTTTTGTAGCGAGGTTAATTTAAGGGTGAGGAGGTCAAAGTGGTGGATGAGACTAGAGTTCAGAACACCAATAAACATTTGTGTTTTTATTAATCATTAACCATGATCTTTCCCTAAAGCACACCATAGTTGGTTACATACCATGGACAGATGTTGCAAACGTTGGCATTAGATGTAATCTAGGGTTTTGTAGAATCATCCAATTATGACATCGTCTGGCAATTGAGTTTGACTATTTGCTTAACTTGTATGTCTCAGATTATACGCATCACCACGGATGTTTCAGGTTAAACAGAAACAAGATGACTGGTGTTTTTTGTCAAAAAATCTGAATCTAGACAGTTTCTTTCCTCAGGGTTTCACAGTCACCTTATAAACAAAACGCACTGATGGCTACATGTGTATAGACATGTCATTCTGCAATGAGACAGCAGTTAGGCACAAAAAAATCAATACTTGATGTATTTTCGAAGAGTCGGTATCGTGACAGCAACGTGCAATCATGACTGTAAATCTCCGTAAAGGCAATGAGCTACAGAACACACAGTGTATTTCAGATGTGAAAAATAACTGACCTCATTCATCTCTTAAATGTGCTTCTCTTAAACTACAGTACATATAACATGCCCTAGCAATCAATATGAGATGTGCATAAAACTGATTGATTACAGAACATAGTATCAAAAAAAAAAAAAAAGTCTCCCCTGCCGGCCGTTTGAAATGACTTATATCTGGCTGCACATTCACACATATGCACGATAGATGCCTGCACAGAGCAGCATACTCGAACAAACTGCTTTCCTGTTCGCTGCCAAAGCACTAACTCATGTAAAAGATGTATTCATACAACAATGTTTCCTTTCACTGATTCCAGTGAACATGAGAAAACATGGAGCGAAAACCACAAAAACCCAGTAGTCCCCCCGATGGTGTTGTTTATTTTCATTTCCAATGTGAAAATCCACCATTTTTCCAAACATCGTGTAATGTCCCGGCAGTGTTGTCTCATAAGCTTCTCACTTGAATATGCAAAAAAGGGGTATTTGTTTGAAGAGGCTTGCTAATTCTGCTGACACTTGTGTGCGTGCGTGTGTGTGTGTGTGTGAGAAACAAGGAGAGCAGCAGCAGACAGCAGCCAGTGACCATGGGACTAAGGATGAAGTAGGTGGATTAACATGTTTGGACAGGGAGACTGATTGTTTGAACAGTGTCGCTGAGTGAATGACTGACTGATTGAAGAACAACATTGACTCAAATGTAGAGTGAACGAGATCGCCCTGAGCTCTGCAGTCTCAACAGTGCGTGTGTGTGTGTGTGTATGTGTGTGTGCGTGCAGTTGTATCCAAACTTGTATATGTATAAAGTCATCGATTGAAGAGTGGACAGAAGAACACTCCCTTATCTGAAAGTGTTTCTGTTTGCACGTACAGTTGCATCAAGTAGTAAAAGTGCTTGCAGCATTCGCAGCAACATATAAATGAAACATGACGCTATGAGGTAATAATTTAAACAGTGGGATTATTACAAAGGGTTTGTTTGCAAGCAGTTGTTTTGTATTATGATGCACGCAGCATGCATAATGCAGATGCATCTTCTCTTATGGAATCAATACCTTACAGCATTACACTTGTGTACAGTATCAAAGAGATGAGTGTGTTGGAGCACATAACAGGGGGGAAACTGCCGCAGGCTACAGGTTTAGATGGTAAGCTAAACTCTTACTTTATGTATGTGTGTGTGTGTGTTGTATTGGTGGCTGAAAGTTTCTTCTTATTTATGTGCTGTATTTTATATATGTGTCTTCTGTCTCGTTTGTTTAATGTTTTCTGTGTTTTACTGTAACATTGACTTGACTTACCTACATTTCTTGAAATCCAAGTACGGCCCAAATTTATCATGATGAGTACTATGTTTGCTCAAACAATATTTATGATTCAGTTTAGTTTTTTTTAATGTTTATTAGGATGCTGCATCACTTTTTTTTTCTCTCTTGTGCATTCTTTAGGGGTGAAAACAAGAAGAACAAAGCTGATTTGGTTTAATTGGTTTCCAGGCATCTTTTAGTGCACACTCATCATTGTGGTACTAAATTGTCCTCATTTTATGATTTCTCTGAAGTATCTGGGTTGCCAGCATCAGAAATTCTCTTCTTTTTTGTTTCCTCTTAGCTAATTATTTAATCTATATTTATTTATCTGTTATAAATATATTCGGTTATTGTTATTTCACTGGATGAAATGTTACTGGAGATACTATGAATTCCACTAAAATAAAATCAACTTTAAAAACATGTTTGTCATGTGTTATTCTGTAAAAAAAATATATTTATTTCATTTTTACAAGTTCATATTCCTATTTTACAATTTAATATATTTATAATATATAAGTAACGATTCTCCAACAGGAAATTGATTAACATGGAAACAAAAAGAAAACTAAACTGGAGAAGGAAAGAAAATCAGATCATAAGTTATTACAAGTGAGGTTTTTGAAGCTACAAGGAAAGATGGAAAGTGATTGTTTGCACCCTTGATAAATAAAAACAAAGTTTTCAAATCAAACTCAAATAATAATTTCTAAAACTAATGATATATATTGTTTTAGCTATATGTAAAATCACCATTTGTCATGACCAATAATATTTTGTACAGTCACTCCAAAATATGTCTCGGAAGGTGTGAACTCATCTCTGTTTCTACACAGCAGTCATCTACTCAAGAGCTCTTTGCAGCTCTCTTAACTTTAAGTGTCCGCTAAAGTCATAAGGAATATAATGAATAACTTACTTTTGAGTGAAGTGAGGGGTTTTTTTAGTTTTATCTTTCACTTTAGTCTAAATTTTCACCTCTAGCAGGTTGATTTATACTTTCTCTGAACATCTCTCATGAAGCAGCTGTCTAGAAAACGATGCCTTTCGTCTACAAGTTGTCAAATTTCCCCCTGAAGACACTTACTGACAACTTCGGATCGCGCCCGTGCGGTTACATTCTCCACAACATCCTTATGGTTACGCTCACAGCATTTAATAAAACCCAGCTGGAAAGCAAAAAAAAAAAAAAAAAAAAATCATAACTATTATGATCATTTACAGCAAGAGCTATGGGACCGCAGTTATTTGGCCAACATGGATAATGCTGAAAACTACAATGTCCAAGCTGTATCTTAAGCTCTGCCAAGCCCACTCCTTTGACCTCATTTGAGAAGCTTAACTCTGTTTGGCCATGCTCAGACGGTAGACAGCAGGAGGTCCACTCCTGGCAAAGGAGGCCACATGACCAGATGGACAGCTAGATAATTATAGTTCTATTCAATGGGACCACTGACCACTTCAAGTCATTTTTGGCTTCATTGTACTTGTTTTGAATTGATTTTTAAACTTACACAACCATTTAATATGCTAAATATGGTAGAAACGATTTTAAAAAAAACATGACAAGAATCTTTGTGACTTTAATATGGTTGCCAGTGTAAAATAAAGGTATTTTGCCCTTATTTGGGGGGGTTTGTTTTCTCAAGTCATTAAAAGTTGCAATTTTTGGAAAAAGTTTTTTTAGCCAACAGTAATGCAAAGCGAGCTCTAACGGTCTCAGTCAGTCTGTGCAGGCCTTGGCTTGGAGCAGCGATCACATATGTCTGGAACATCAGCGGATGGGTACTTCCAGCCAGTCTTTTCAGATGTTGGAAACACTCTCTGTCCTAATTGGGGGATGAGGTTCTTCATCATTTTTTAATCATAACTTATGGCTGTTTCCTGTTAATCTTATTTGTGGCCAAATCCAACCAAACCGTGGAGAAGATATTGCATGGGAGTCCAAATGCAGTGTATGTGCTTGTAAGTTTGTGTGTCCAGCTTTACTCATGACTTAATTTGTGTCTATTATGACCACTTTTCCTAAGCTGTGACCAAAATGGCAAGGGGACAAATTTCTTCGAAGCCCATTAAGCACAATGTAATGAGTGTTGATGCATTTTTAAGAGACACCCTTGGCCAGAAACCCAGCGCTGCCTTCCACATAAGTCCAATTTAATCTTTTTGTCATTATGAATTATGGTACAGTGCTGGAGGTGTGTGTGTGTGTGTGTGAGTGTGAGTGCGAGAATGAGACGAAGGCCAGAGAGCAGATGCTGCATCCTCAGATCTCTCCAATCAGCAGGTAACCACAAACACATGCAAATACACACACACTGTATTTCTTTCTTGGTCAAGCTATATACACATATTAGGGGTGTAATGTAAAGCTACTAACTGTATCTGTTTATTTCACAAAAATGTCTATATTCATATCTGTGTTTGGACTTAGACCAGAATTTCTTCATCTTTATCTAGACTACTTCATTTTCTCTGTTAATTTGTATTCTACTGACAGTTTAATCCTCATAAAAATGCTTATAAAATATATAAAACCACACAATATTTGAACCTTTTGCCTAAATTAACTGAATAATAAAGTATTAAAAAGAAAAAATGAAGTCTAAGCCGAGTCTAAATAAGAGCCATAGAAGTGTTAATTGTCTGGGTGGAGATGAATTAAAAACAACAACAACAACAACAACAACAAAAGGAGATTTTAGTGGGAAAATCAGAATTTTACTAGACCATTTTGCATGATTTTTCTTTAAAAACTGAAGGTTGTGTATATAAAGGGAGCCGATACTTATTAAAGTAAAGTTGATCTGCAGCGACTACGATAAAAATAAGAAAGCTGTTGACAAAAAACGGGCCATAATGGCTCCAAAAAAGTCCAAAAATGAGAAGTCTATTGGCGAAAATCTGAAAATCTCACTTGCATGCACTTTTGAGACGGCCCCCTAACCTCAGCTCAACAATTTCCTGTCCACTACAAGGTGCCAGACTTCAATATCAGATAATGAGGTAAAAATAACACTCTTGCCATACTGCTTTGGTTACTAACAGTTCTTGTTCATGCTGTACAGGCAACAATTACCTGGAAAAAGTCTGAATCTGATGATTATGTGCCAAGATCAAAAAGTAGAAGCAGCTTTTTTTCTGTGATTTTCTAAATGGTTTTCTGGAAGTGTAGATACTGCCACCAATTTAAAGAGCGAGTTCTGCTGTAAAAGTGTACGTGTGTCGTGTCAATCCAGCAACAGGAAGAAAAAAAATCATGTATTTATATCAGTTAACACCTCTGTCCTCATGTTCCTCTGTTACTTTCTATCGCCTACACACACACACACTCTCTCTCTCTCTCACATATTTGTCCCATTTTTCAGGCAGGGACACTTCTGATTAAAAAAAAAAAATACTAAGAATAAATTAATTACCTTAAATGTGCCACTGTACATAGACCTGCATTTACCATATCAGCATCAATAAATCATTACCGCATTCATTTTGAGACATTAGTATAATTACTGTAATCAGATGAGACCAGTGATGGGTGGATTGGCAGTCTATTCACGGTGTTTTACCCTGTGTGAAAAAGCACTTCCAACCTGCTTATCCTCTTAAGCGAAATGCTAAACAAACACCTGGAGTGCTGCCAGGTAGGGAGGGGGTGGGTTGGAGGGGGGCACAATTAGCAGCATCCTCCATGTGGCAGGAAGCAACGAGGTTTATGGGAAATATACTTGTAATTGGATAAGCATTATCATGAACAACAAGACTGGCTTGAGATTGAGGTTACCCATCGTTTTATTGGTTTTCCATGGTGATGTTTATTAGGAATATTGAAAACAGTGCATTTGGACACACTCTTGTTTCCTTTTTCATGAGTCAGAACAAGCTCATGTTTCTCTGCTGATTGACCATAATGGATGTAGCAAATGGAAAAATTGTGGTGCCCGACACTAAAGTTTTGGACACACTTCTGACTGATTTTGGGGGAAGATGCAATCTGTTTCCCAGCTTCAATGATATTAACCAGAGAGTCATGAAGCTAAATCCATGCAAGTAAAGGAGTCTAAAATTCATAAATCATACCTGGATAACTGTCCCAGCACTACGCCTCTTCACTAACTTTTTTTTTTTTTGGACGGCAAGACACACAGACAAGTTTACCTGAGAGTGACTGGCTGATAACATGTTCAAAGTCTCGTCTTTGTTTGAGTGGAGGAATCAATAGTTCATTGAGGAATGCAGTGAGAGAGGAAAACAATACAAGGCATAATAGAAAAAATATTTTTTCTCAAAGCTGCATAACAAAACACAGTGTGTCAGCCGCCTGGTAATTAAATTTGAATGAATCAACTGACCCAGTTGCGCAACGTACATGTACTGTATTTGTGTGAATTTGTCAGAACATAATTTAATGCGTTTTCATGGTTGATTTTTAGAGTAAATGAACTGGTTACCATATAATTTTAAGACATATTCAGTCACATAATAAAAGTTTATGGATGCTTCTCCATGTTTACAAAAAAAAATATTAACTAATAACACATTTAGTTGTTGTCTAGCATGTGCGTTTAATAACTGTCAGTCATTGCGACAGTGTGATCCTGTTTACATTTTTGCTGGTTAGACCACCCTCTCGCTTCTGGATCCCAGTTTGTGAATTTATGAATACGACTGACAAGAGCCAAATTTAGAATGACACCTGCCATGATGACATCTTACGTCAGGTCCGCTCCATTCATGATTAATTTTAAAACATCATAGCTCTCTTATTTATTCCTCTGCCTTTGAAGCTGCACAGCATGACTTTGGAAATGGACCCATACTATGCTTTTATGAGTTATTTGTGCATTGTTGACATGGCAACACGGTACTCTGGTTATCTTTGGTTCTTTTTATATGTTTTTTCATAAATATAGTTGGTGTGATTGAAATGGAAAAATAAAGTAGCCGACTTTAACATGAGATACTGTTTGATTTTCTGACCCTCCGAACAGTGGTGGCTGTACTTCTACTCCACTACATTTCATTATCTTTTACAGATTGATATTTTTGGATTTAAAATACAATTCATTGTTAAATATTAAACTGGTGGTTTTCAAAACAGGGGTCTAGTTGGGGCCCTTTGTGATGATTCTATGAATTGTTCCAGTTTTACACAAACTACCAATGATTTTCCCTCTGAACTCCTCACAGGGTTTCATAATTTATTAAACGATTAAAGAAAAATCCCCAAAAAATTAATACAACCTCAAGTTTTAATTTTCTCCTTTCCTACCTCATTGATTAACCTCTCACTTGGGAACAACTTGACTAAACCACTTAACTGGACGTAAAGTATTTAACACCAGCTCCACCTCATCCACCTTTAGGGAGTGACTGCAAAAATACATTTTTATCATTTTTACCAAACAAAAGGAAATGTTATTCCTTTAATGTGAGCACTAAACAGATGGCCACCAGATTTCTTGAAATACAAAACAGCATAAATGCTAAATTTAGATTTTTAATCACAGACTATGATGGAAAACATCTTATACAATCACTGTTAAATCCAACCCTGATCGTTCATTTAAATCCGTTAATGCAGTGTCTTTTATTTATTCTGTTGATCAAGAAAGAAACATGGTTTAGAAACCATCTGTTACTTTATTTTAATTATTATATTTAAAGTTTTCTTCACCTTAAGAAGCCTGATATGTTTCATTTAATTTGAGAACTAAAGGTGGACCGTTCATTTACATGTAAGCAACTTGCAGCGCCACTGATATCCAACATGATTCATCATTAATTCACTTAAAGGTTTATAAATTTTAATAACTGCAAAGTGTTGTTTTGCTGCATAATTTGGTTAATAAAAGCACACACACAGTATAACGCGCTAACCACCAGATCTCTCTCTCTCTCTCTCTCTCTCTCTCTCTCTCTGCCTAAAACAGGCTGATGGCGATGAGAGTTCATCAAGAGGTAAAGCCAATAAGTAAATTACTTCCCACACCACCATCAAACCCTGCTGTTTTTGCATGAAA